>NW_025063746.1:0-64494 GCF_018153295.1 Drosophila grimshawi | reverse complement strand
AAAAACTGCCCCACTTCAATTATAAAGGTGTTTGTAGAATTCACTTGATCTTTGGAACAAAACTGCATTAAAATAATTTGACTTCCGACTCATCTAAGAAAGATACAAAGTGATATTCTTCGATAAATAGAAAATATATGGAAAGCATTAAATAGAGTCTACCTTGAAATAAATGGCCATTTCTTCGTCAAAAATTGCTCCATTTCAATTATAAAGGTGTTTTTAGAATTCGCTTGATCTTTGGGAACAAAACTGCATTAAAATAATTTGACTTCCGACTCATCTAAGAAAGACAATAAGAGATATTCTTTCGATAAATAGAATATATATGGAAAGCATTAAATAGGGTCTACCCTGAAATAAATGACCATATCTTCGTCAAAAATTGCCCCATTTTAATTATAAAGGTGTTTTTAAAATTTTCTTGATCTTTGGAACAAAACTGCATTAAAACAATTTGACTTCCGACTCATCTAAGAAAGATATTAAGGGATATTCTTTGATAAATAGAAAATATATGGAAAGCATTAAATAGGGTCTACCTTGAAATAAATGGCCATATCTTCGTCAAAAATTGCCCCACTTCAATTATAAAGGTGTTTTTAGAATTCGCTTAATCTTTCGAACAAAACTGCATTAAAATAATTTGAACTCCGACTTCTCTAAGAAAGATATTAAGGGATATTCTTCGATAAATAGAAAATATATGGAAATCATTAAATAGGGTCAACCTTGAAATAAATGGCCATATCTTCGTCAAAAATTGCCCCACTTCAATTATAAAGGTGTTTTTAGAATTCGCTTAATCTTTGAAACAAAACTGCATTAAAATAATTTGACTTCCGACTCATCTAAGAAAGATATTAAGGGATATTCTTCGATAAATAGAAAATATATGGAAAGCATTAAATAGGGTCAACCTTGAAATAAATGGCCATATCTTCGTCAAAAATTGCCCCATTTCAATTATAAAGGTGTTTGTAGTATTCACTCGATCTTTGGAACAAAACTGCATTAAAATAATTTGACTTCCGACTCATCTAAGAAAGATATTAAGGGATATTCTTCGATAAATAGAAAATATATGGAAAGCATTAAATAGGGTCAACCTTGAAATAAATGGCCATATCTTCGTCAAAAATTGCCCCATTTCAATTATAAAGGTGTTTTTAGAATTCACTTGATCTTTGGAACAAAACTGCATTAAAACAATTTGACTTCCGACTCATCTAAGAAAGATATTAAGGGATATTCTTCGATAAATAGAAAATATATGGAAAGCATTAAATAGGGTCTACCTTGAAATAAATGGCCATATCTTCGTCAAAAATTGCCCCATTTCAATTATAAAGGTGTTTTTAGAATTCGCTCGATCTTTGGAACAAAACTGCATTAAAATAATTTGACTTCCGGCTCATCTAAGAAAGATATTAAGGGATATTCTTCGATAAATAGAAAATATATGGAAAGCATTAAATAGGGTCTACCTTGAAATAAATGGCCATATCTTCGTCAAAAATTGCCCCACTTCAATTATAAAGGTGTTTTTAAAATTCACTTGATCTTTGGAACAAAACTGCATTAAAATAATTTGACTTCCGACTCATCTAAGAAAGATATTAAGGGATATTCTTTGATAAATAGAAAATATATGGAAAGCATTAAATAGGGTCTACCTTGAAATAAATGGCCATATCTTCGTCAAAAATTGCCCCATTTCAATTATAAAGGTGTTTTTAGAATTCGCTTAATCTTTGGAACAAAACTGCATTAAAATAATTTGACTTCCGACTCATCTAAGAAAGATATTAAGGGATATTCATTAAATAGAAAATATATGGAAAGCATTAAATAGGGTCTACCTTGAAATAAATGGCCATATCTTCGTCAAAAATAGCCCCACTTCAATTATAAAGGTGTTTTTAGAATTCACTCGATCTTTCGAACAAAACTGCATTAAAATAATTTGACTTCCGACTCATCTAAGAAAGATATTAAGGGATATTCGATAAATAGAAAATATATTGAAAGCATTAAATAGGGTCTATCTTGAAATAAATGGCCATATCTTCGTCAAAAATTGCCCCATTTCAATTATAAAGGTGTTTTTAGAATTCACTTGATCTTTGGAACAAAACTGCATTAAAACAATTTGACTTCCGACTCATCTAAGAATGATATTAAGGGATATTCTTCGATAAATAGAAAATATATGGAAAGCATTAAATAGGGTCTACCTTGAAATAAATGGCCATTTCTTCGTCAAAAATTGCCCCATTTCAATTATAAAGGTGTTTTTAGCATTCACTTGATCTTTGGAACAAAACTGCATTAAAACAATTTGACTTTCGACTCATGTAAGAAAGATATTAAGGGATATTCTTCGATAAATAGAAAATATATGGAAAGCATTAAATAGGGTCTACCTTGAAATAAATGGCCATATCTTCGTCAAAAATTGCCCCATTTCAATTATAAAGGTGTTTTTAGAATTCGCTCGATCTTTCAAACAAAACTGCATTAAAATAATTTGACTTCCGACTCATCTAAGAAAGATATTTAGGGATATTCGATAAATAGAAAATATATGGAAAGCATTAAATAGGGTCTACCTTGAAATAAATGGCCATATCTTCGTCAAAAATTGCCCCACTTCAATTATAAAGGTGTTTTTAGAATTCGCTTAATCTTTGAAACAAAACTGCATTAAAATAATTTGACTTCCGACTCATCTAAAAAAGATATTAAGGGATATTCTTCGATAAATAGAAAATATATGGAAAGCATTAAATAGGGTCTACCTTGAAATAAATGGCCATATCTTCGTCAAAAATTGCCCCATTTCAATTATAAAGGTGTTTTTAGAATTCGCTCGATCTTTGGAACAAAACTGCATTAAAATAATTTGACTTCCGACTCATCTAAGAAAGATATTAAGGGATATTCTTCGATAAATAGAAAATATATGGAAGGCAATAAATAGGGTCTACCTTGAAATAAATGGCCCTATCTTCATCTAAAATTGCCCAATTTCAATTATAAAGGTGTTTTTAGAATTCTCTTGATCTTTGGAACAAAACTGCATTAAAACAATTTGACTTCCGACTCAGCTAAGAAAGATATTATGGGATATTCTTCGATAAATAGAAAATATATGGAAAGCATTAAATAGGGTCTAGCTTGAAATAAATGGCCATATCTTCGTCAAAAATTGCCCCATTTCAATTATAAAGGTGTTTTTAGAATTCACTTGATCTTTGGAACAAAACTGCATTAACATAATTTGACTTCCGACTCATCTAAGAAAGATATTAAGGGATATTCTTTGATAAATAGAAAATATATGGAAAGCATTAAATAGGGTCTACCTTGAAATAAATGGCCATATCTTCGTCAAAAATTGCCCCATTTCAATTATAAAGGTGTTTTTAGAATTCACTTGATCTTTGGAACAAAACTGCATTAAAACAATTTGACTTCCGACTCATCTAAGAAAGATATTAAGGGATATTCTTCGATAAATAGAAAATATATGGAAAGCATTAAATAGGGTCTACCTTGAAATAAATGGCCATTTCTTCGTCAAAAATTGCCCCATTTCAATTATAAAGGTGTTTTTAGCATTCACTTGATCTTTGGAACAAAACTGCATTAAAACAATTTGACTTTCGACTCATGTAAGAAAGATATTAAGGGATATTCTTCGATAAATAGAAAATATATGGAAAGCATTAAATAGGGTCTACCTTGAAATAAATGGCCATATCTTCGTCAAAAATTGCCCCATTTCAATTATAAAGGTGTTTTTAGAATTCGCTCGATCTTTCAAACAAAACTGCATTAAAATAATTTGACTTCCGACTCATCTAAGAAAGATATTTAGGGATATTCGATAAATAGAAAATATATGGAAAGCATTAAATAGGGTCTACCTTGAAATAAATGGCCATATCTTCGTCAAAAATTGCCCCACTTCAATTATAAAGGTGTTTTTAGAATTCGCTTAATCTTTGAAACAAAACTGCATTAAAATAATTTGACTTCCGACTCATCTAAAAAAGATATTAAGGGATATTCTTCGATAAATAGAAAATATATGGAAAGCATTAAATAGGGTCTACCTTGAAATAAATGGCCATATCTTCGTCAAAAATTGCCCCATTTCAATTATAAAGGTGTTTTTAGAATTCGCTCGATCTTTGAAACAAAACTGCATTAAAATAATTTGACTTCCGACTCATCTAAGAAAGATATTAAGGGATATTCTTCGATAAATAGAAAATATATGGAAGGCAATAAATAGGGTCTACCTTGAAATAAATGGCCCTATCTTCATCTAAAATTGCCCAATTTCAATTATAAAGGTGTTTTTAGAATTCTCTTGATCTTTGGAACAAAACTGCATTAAAACAATTTGACTTCCGACTCAGCTAAGAAAGATATTATGGGATATTCTTCGATAAATAGAAAATATATGGAAAGCATTAAATAGGGTCTAGCTTGAAATAAATGGCCATATCTTCGTCAAAAATTGCCCCATTTCAATTATAAATGTGTTTTTAGAATTCACTTGATCTTTGGAACAAAACTGCATTAACATAATTTGACTTCCGACCCATCTAAGAAAGATATTAAGGGATATTCTTTGATAAATAGAAAATATATGGAAAGCATTAAATAGGGTCTACCTTGAAATAAATGGCCATATCTTCGTCAAAAATTGCCCCATTTCAATTATAAAGGTGTTTTTAGAATTCACTCGATCTTTCGAACAAAACTGCATTAAAATAATTTGACTTTCGACTCATCTAAGAAAGATATTAAGGGATATTCTTCGATAAATAGAAAATATATGGAAAGCATTAAATAGGGTCTACCTTGAAATAAATGGCCATATCTTCGTCAAAAATTGCCCCATTTCAATTATAAAGGTGTTTTTAGAATTCACTTGATCTTTGGAACAAAACTGCATTAAAATAATTTGACTTCCGACTCATCTAAGAAAGATATTAAGGGATATTCTTCGATAAATAGAAAATATATGGAAAGCAATAAATAGGGTCTACCTTGAAATAAATGGCCATATCTTCGTCAAAAATTGCCCCATTTCAATTATAAAGGTGTTTTTAGAATTCGCTCGATCTTTCAAACAAAACTGCATTAAAATAATTTGACTTCCGACTCATCTAAGAAAGATATTAAGGGATATTCGATAAATAGAAAATATATGGAAAGCATTAAATAGGGTCTACCTTGAAATAAATGGCCATATCTTCGTCAAAAATTGCCCCACTTCAATTATAAAGGTGTTTTTAGAATTCGCTTAATCTTTGAAACAAAACTGCATTAAAATAATTTGACTTCCGACTCATCTAAAAAAGATATTAAGGGATATTCTTCGATAAATAGAAAATATATGGAAAGCATTAAATAGGGTCTACCTTGAAATAAATGGCCATATCTTCGTCAAACATTGCCCCATTTCAATTATAAAGGTGTTTTTAGAATTCGCTCGATCTTTGGAATAAAACTGCATTAAAATAATTTGACTTCCGACTCATCTAAGAAAGATATTAAGGGATATTCTTCGATAAATAGAAAATATATGGAAGGCAATAAATAGGGTCTACCTTGAAATAAATGGCCCTATCTTCATCTAAAATTGCCCAATTTCAATTATAAAGGTGTTTTTAGAATTCTCTTGATCTTTGGAACAAAACTGCATTAAAACAATTTGACTTCCGACTCAGCTAAGAAAGATATTAAGGGATATTCTTCGATTAATAGAAAATATAAGCCAAACATTAAATAGGGTCAACCTTGAAATAAATGGCCATATCTTCGTCGAAAATTGCCCCATTTCAATTATAAAGGTGTTTTTAGAATTCGCTTGATCTTTGGAACAAAACTGCATTAACATAATTTGACTTCCGACTCATCTAAAAAAGATATTAAGGGATATTCTTTGATAAATAGAAAATATATGGAAAGCATTAAATAGGGTCTACCTTGAAATAAATGGCCATATCTTCGTCAAAAATTGCCCCATTTCAATTATAAAGGTGTTTTTAGAATTCGCTCGATCTTTCGAACAAAACTGCATTAAAATAATTTGACTTCCGACTCATCTAAGAAAGATATTAAGGGATATTCGATAAATAGAAAATATATGGAAAGCATTAAATAGGGTCTACCTTGAAATAAATGGCCATATCTTCGTCAAAAATTGCCCCACTTCAATTATAAAGGTGTTTTTAGAATTCGCTTAATCTTTGAAACAAAACTGCATTAAAATAATTTGACTTCCGACTCATCTAAAAAAGATATTAAGGGATATTCTTCGATAAATAGAAAATATATGGAAAGCATTAAATAGGGTCTACCTTGAAATATATGGCCATATCTTCGTCAAAAACTGCCCCACTCCAATTATAAAGGTGTTTGTAGTATTCACTCGATCTTTGGAACAAAACTGCATTAAAATAATTTGACTTCCGACTCATCTAAGAAAGATATTAAGGGATATTCGATAAATAGAAAATATATGGAAAGCATTAAATAGGGTCTACCTTGAAATAAATGGCCATATCTTCGTCAAAAATTGCCCCATTTCAATTATAAAGGTGTTTTTAGAATTCACTTGATCTTTGGAACAAAACTGCATTAATATATTTTGACTTCCGACTCATGTAAGAAAGATATTAAGGGATATTCTTCGATAAATAGAAAATATATGCGAAGCATTAAATAGGGTCTAACTTGAAATAAATGGCCATATCTTCGTCAAAAATTGCCCCATTTCAACTATAAAGGTGTTTTTAGAATACACTCGATCTTTGGAACAAAACTGCATTAAAATAATTCGATTTCCGACTCATCTAAGAAAGATATTAAGGGATATTCTTCGATAAATAGAAAATATATGGAAAGCATTAAATAGGGTCTACCTTGAAATAAATAGCCATATCTTCGTCAAAAATTGCCCCACTTCAATTATAAAGGTGTTTTTAGAATTCACTTGATCCTCGAAACAAAACTGCATTAAAATAATTTGACTTTCGACTCATCTAAGAAAGATATTAAGGGATATTCTTGGTTAACAGAAAATATATGGAAAGCATTAAATAGGGTCTACCTTGAAATAAATGGCCATATCTTCGTCAAAAATTGCCCCATTTCAATTACAAAGGTGTTTTAAGAATTCACTCGATCTTTGGAATAAAATTGCATTAAAATAATTTGACTTCCGACTCATCTAAGAAAGATATTAAGGGATATTCTTCGATAAATAGAAAATATATGGAAAGCATTAAATAGGGTCTACCTTGAAATAAATGGCCATTTCTTCGTCAAAAATTGCCCCACTTCAATTATAAAGGTGTTTTTAGAATTCGCTCGATCTTTGGAACAAAACTGCATTAAAATAATTTGACTTCCGACTCATCTAAAAAAGATATTAAGGGATATTCTTCGATAAATAGAAAATATATGGAAAGCATTAAATAGGGTCTACCTTGAAATAAATGGCCATATCTTCGTCAAAAACTGCCCCACTTCAATTATAAAGGTGTTTGTAGAATTCACTTGATCTTTGGAACAAAACTGCATTTAAATAATTTGACTTCCGACTCATCTAAGAAAGATATAAAGTGATATTCTTCGATAAATAGAAAATATATGGAAAGCATTAAATAGGGTCTACCTTGAAATAAATGGCCATTTCTTCGTCAAAAATTGCCCCATTTCAATTATAAAGGTGTTTTTAGAATTCACTTGATCTTTGGAACAAAACTGCATTAAAATAATTTGACTTCCGACTCATGTAAGAAAGATATTAAGGGATATTCTTCGATAAATAGAAAATATATGGAAAGCATTAAATAGGGTCTACCTTGAAATAAATGGCCATATCTTCGTCAAAAATTGCCCCATTTCAATTATAAAGGTGTTTTTAGAATTCTCTTGATCTTTGGAACAAAACTGCATTAAAACATTTTGACTTCCGACTCATCTAAGAAAGATATTAAGGGATATTCTTTGATAAATAGAAAATATATGGATAGCATTAAATAGGGTCTACCTTGAAATAAATGGCCATATCTTCGTCAAAAATTGCCCCATTTCAATTATAAAGGTGTTTTTAGAATTCACTCGATCTTTCGAACAAAACTGCATTAAAATAATTTGACTTCCGACTCATCTAAGAAAGATATTAAGGGATATTCGATAAATAGAAAATATATGGAAAGCATTAAATAGGGTCAACCTTGAAATAAATGGCCATATCTTCGTCAAAAATTGCCCCACTTCAATTATAAAGGTGTTTTTAGAATTCGCTTAATCTTTGAAACAAAACTGCATTAAAATAATTTGACTTCCGACTCATCTAAAAAATATATTAAGGGATATTCTTCGATAAATAGAAAATATATGGAAAGCATTAAATAGGGTCTACCTTGAAATAAATACCCATATCTTCGTCAAAAATTGCCCCACTTCAATTATAAAGGTGTTTGTAGAATTCACTTAATCTTTGGAACAAAACTGCATTAAAATAATTTGACTTCCGACTCATCTAAGAAAGATATTAAGGGATATTCTTCGATAAATAGAAAATATATGGAAAGCATTAAATAGGGTCTACCTTGAAATAAATGGCCATATCTTCGTCAAAAATTGCCCCATTTCAATTACAAAGGTGTTTTTAGAATTCACTTGATCTTTGGAATAAAACTGCATTAAAACAATTTGACTTCCGACTCATCTAAGAAAGATATTAAGGGATACTCTTCGATAAATAGAAAATATATGGAAAGCATTAAATAGGGTCTACCTTGAAATAAATGGCCATTTCTTCGTCAAAAATTGCCCCATTTCAATTATAAAGGTGTTTTTAGAATTCGCTCGATCTTTGGAACAAAACTGCATTAAAATAATTTGACTTCCGACTCATCTAAAAAAGATATTAAGGGATATTCTTCGATAAATAGAAAATATATGGAAAGCATTAAATAGGGTCTACCTTGAAATAAATGGCCATATCTTCGTCAAAAACTGCCCCACTTCAATTATAAAGGTGTTTGTAGAATTCACTTGATCTTTGGAACAAAACTGCATTAAAATAATTTGACTTCCGACTCATCTAAGAAAGATATAAAGTGATATTCTTCGATAAATAGAAAATATATGGAAAGCATTAAATAGGGTCTACCTTGAAATAAATGGCCATTTCTTCGTCAAAAATTGCCCCATTTCAATTATAAAGGTGTTTTTAGAATTCACTTGATCTTTGGAACAAAACTGCATTAAAATATTTTGACTTCCGACTCATGTAAGAAAGATATTAAGGGATATTCTTCGATAAATAGAAAATATATGGAAAGCATTAAATAGGGTCTACCTTGAAATAAATGGCCATATCTTCGTCAAAAATTGCCCCATTTCAATTATAAAGGTGTTTTTAGAATTCTCTTGATCTTTGGAACAAAACTGCATTAAAATAATTTGACTTCCGACTCATTTAAGAAAATATTAAGGGATATTCTTTGATAAATAGAAAATATATGGAAAGCATTAAATAGGGTCTACCTTGAAATAAATGGCCATATCTTCGTCAAAAATTGCCCCATTTCAATTATAAAGGTGTTTTTAGAATTCACTCGATCTTTCGAACAAAACTGCATTAAAATAATTTGACTTCCGACTCATCTAAGAAAGATATTAAGGGATATTCGATAAATAGAAAATATATGGAAAGCATTAAATAGGGTCAACCTTGAAATAAATGGCCATATCTTCGTCAAAAATTGCCCCACTTCAATTATAAAGGTGTTTTTAGAATTCGCTTAATCTTTGAAACAAAACTGCATTAAAATAATTTGACTTCCGACTCATCTAAAAAATATATTAAGGGATATTCTTCGATAAATAGAAAATATATGGAAAGCATTAAATAGGGTCTACCTTGAAATAAATAGCCATATCTTCGTCAAAAATTGCCCCACTTCAATTATAAAGGTGTTTGTAGTATTCACTCGATCTTTGGAACAAAACTGCATTAAAATAATTTGACTTCCGACTCATCTAAGAAAGATATTAAGGGATATTCTTCGATAAATAGAAAATATATGGAAAGCATTAAATAGGGTCAACCTTGAAATAAATGGCCATATCTTCGTCAAAAATTGCCCCATTTCAATTATAAAGGTGTTTTTAGAATTCACTTGATCTTTGGAACAAAACTGCATTAAAACAATTTGACTTCCGACTCAGCTAAGAAAGATATTAAGGGATATTCTTCGATAAATAGAAAATATATGGAAAGCATTAAATAGGGTCAACCTTGAAATAAATGGCCATATCTTCGTCAAAAATTGCCCCACATCAATTATAAAGGTGTTTTTAGAATTCGCTTAATCTTTGAAACAAAACTGCATTAAAATAATTTGACTTCCGACTCATCTAAGAAAGATATTAAGGGATATTCTTCGATAAATAGAAAATATATGGAAAGCATTAAATAGGGTCTACCTTGAAATAAATGGCCATTTCTTCGTCAAAAATTGCCCCATTTCAATTATAAAGGTGTTTTTAGAATTCACTTGACCTTTGGAACAAAACTGCATTAAAATATTTTGACTTCCGACTCATGTAAGAAAGATATTAAGGGATATTCTTCGATAAATAGAAAATATATGGAAAGCATTAAATAGGGTCTACCTTGAAATAAATGGTCATATCTTCGTCAAAAATTGCCCCATTTCAATTATAAAGGTGTTTTTAGAATTCACTTGATCTTTGGAACAAAACTGCATTAAAATATTTTGACTTCCGACTCATCTAAGAAAGATATTAAGGGATATTCTTTGATAAATAGAAAATATATGGAAAGCATTAAATAGGGTCTACCTTGAAATAAATGGCCATATCTTCGTCAAAAATTGCCCCATTTCAATCATAAAGGTGTTTTTAGAATTCACTCGATCTTTCGAACAAAACTGCATTAAAATAATTTGACTTCCGACTCATCTAAGAAAGATATTAAGGGATATTCGATAAATAGAAAATATATGGAAAGCATTAAATAGGGTCAACCTTGAAATAAATGGCCATATCTTCGTCAAAAATTGCCCCACTTCAATTATAAAGGTGTTTTTAGAATTCGCTTAATCTTTGAAACAAAACTGCATTAAAATAATTTGACTTCCGACTCATCTAAGAAAGATATTAAGGGATATTCTTCGATAAATAGAAAATATATGGAAAGCATTAAATAGGGTCTACCTTGAAATAAATGGCCATATCTTCGTCAAAAATTGCCCCACTTCAATTATAAAGGTGTTTGTAGTATTCACTCGATCTTTGGAACAAAACTGCATTAAAATAATTTGACTTCCGACTCATCTAAGAAAGATATTAAGGGATATTCTTCGATAAATAGAAAATATATGGAAAGCATTAAATAGGGTCAACCTTGAAATAAATGGCCATATCTTCGTCAAAAATTGCCCCATTTCAATTATAAAGGTGTTTTTAGAATTCACTTGATCTTTGGAACAAAACTGCATTAAAACAATTTGACTTCCGACTTAGCTAAGAAAGATATTAAGGGATATTCTTCGATAAATAGAAAATATATGGAAAGCATTAAATAGGGTCTACCTTGAAATAAATGGCCATATCTTCGTCAAAAATTGCCCCACATCAATTATAAAGGTGTTTTTAGAATTCACTTAATCTTTGGAACAAAACTGCATTAAAATAATTTGACTTCCGACTCATCTAAGAAAGATATTAAGGGATATTCGATAAATAGAAAATATATGGAAAGCATTAAATAGGGTCTACCTTGAAATAAATGGCCATATCTTCGTCAAAAATTGCCCCACTTCAATTATAAAGGTGTTTTTAGAATTCACTCGATCTTTTGAACAAAACTGCATTAAAATAATTTGACTTCCGACTCATCTAAGAAAGATATTAAGGGATATTCGATAAATAGAAAATATAGTGAAAGCATTAAATAGGGTCTATCTTGAAATAAATGGCCATATCTTCGTCAAAAATTGCCCCATTTCAATTATAAAGGTGTTTTTAGAATTCACTTGATCTTTGGAACAAAACTGCATTAAAACAATTTGACTTCCGACTCATCTAAGAAAGATATTAAGGGATATTCTTCGATAAATAGAAAATATATGGAAAGCATTAAATAGGGTCTACCTTGAAATAAATAGCCATTTCTTCGTCAAAAATTGCCCCATTTCAATTATAAAGGTGTTTTTAGCATTCACTTGATCTTTGGAACAAAACTGCATTAAAACAATTTGACTTCCGACTCATGTAAGAAAGATATTAAGGGATATTCTTCGATAAATAGAAAATATATGGAAAGCATTAAATAGGGTCTACCTTGAAATAAATGGCCATATCTTCGTCAAAAATTGCCCCATTTCAATTATAAAGGTGTTTTTAGAATTCGCTCGATCTTTGGAACAAAACTGCATTAAAATAATTTGACTTTCGACTCATCTAAGAAAGATATTAAGGGATATTCTTCGATAAATAGAAAATATATGGAAAGCATTAAATAGGGTCTACCTTGAAATAAATGGCCATATCTTCGTCAAAAATTGCCCCATTTCAATTATAAAGGTGTTTTTAGAATTCACTTGATCTTTGGAACAAAACTGCATTAAAATAATTTGACTTCCGACTCATCTAAGAAAGATATTAAGGGATATTCTTTGATAAATAGAAAATATATGGAAAGCATTAAATAGGGTCTACCTTGAAATAAATGGCCATATCTTCGTCAAAAATTGCCCCATTTCAATTATAAAGGTGTTTTTAGAATTCGCTCGATCTTTCAAACAAAACTGCATTAAAATAATTTGACTTCCGACTCATCTAAGAAAGATATTAAGGGATATTCGATAAATAGAAAATATATGGAAAGCATTAAATAGGGTCTACCTTGAAATAAATGGCCATATCTTCGTCAAAAATTGCCCCACTTCAATTATAAAGGTGTTTTTAGAATTCGCTTAATCTTTGAAACAAAACTGCATTAAAATAATTTGACTTCCGACTCATCTAAAAAAGATATTAAGGGATATTCTTCGATAAATAGAAAATATATGGAAAGCATTAAATAGGGTCTACCTTGAAATAAATGGCCATATCTTCGTCAAAAATTGCCCCATTTCAATTATAAAGGTGTTTTTAGAATTCGCTCGATCTTTGGAACAAAACTGCATTAAAATAATTTGACTTCCGACTCATCTAAGAAAGATATTAAGGGATATTCTTCGATAAATAGAAAATATATGGAAGGCAATAAATAGGGTCTACCATGAAATAAAATGGCCATATCCTTCATCTAAAATTGCCCAATTTCAATTATAAAGGTGTTTTTAGAATTCACTTGATCTTTGGAACAAAACTGCATTAAAACAATTTGACTTCCGACTCAGCTAAGAAAGATATTAAGGGATATTCTTCGATAAATAGAAAATATATGGAAAGCATTAAATAGGGTCTAGCTTGAAATAAATGGCCATATCTTCGTCAAAAATTGCCCCATTTCAATTATAAAGGTGTTTTTAGAATTCACTTGATCTTTGAAACAAAACTGCATTAAAATAATTTGACTTCCGACTCATCTAAGAAAGATATTAAGGGATATTCTTTGATAAATAGAAAATATATGGAAAGCATTAAATAGGGTCTACCTTGAAATAAATGGCCATATCTTCGTCAAAAATTGCCCCATTTCAATTATAAAGGTGTTTTTAGAATTCGCTCGATCTTTGGAACAAAACTGCATTAAAATAATTTGACTTCCGACTCATCTAAGAAAGATATTAAGGGATATTCGATAAATAGAAAATATATGGAAAGCATTAAATAGGGTCTACCTTGAAATAAATGGCCATATCTTCGTCAAAAATTGCCCCATTTCAATTATAAAGGTGTTTTTAGAATTCACTTGATCTTTGGAACAAAACTGCATTAATATATTTTGACTTCCGACTCATGTAAGAAAGGTATTAAGGGATATTCTTCGATAAATAGAAAATATATGGAAAGCATTATATAGGGTCTACCTTGAAATAAATGGCCATATCTTCGTCAAAAATTGCCCCATTTCAATTATAAAGGTGTTTTTAAAATTCGCTCGATCTTTGGAACAAAACTGCATTAAAACAATTTGACTTCCGACTCAGCTAAGAAAGATATTAAGGGATATTCTTCGATAAATAGAAAATATATGGAAAGCATTAAATAGGGTCTAGCTTGAAATAAATGGCCCTATCTTCATCTAAAATTGCCCAATTTCAATTATAAAGGTGTTTTTAGAATTCACTTGATCTTTGGAACAAAACTGCATTAAAACAATTTGACTTCCGACTCAGCTAAGAAAGATATTAAGGGATATTCTTCGATAAATAGAAAATATATGGAAAGCATTAAATAGGGTCTAGCTTGAAATAAATGGCCATATCTTCGTCAAAAATTGCCCCATTTCAATTATAAAGGTGTTTTTAGAATTCACTTGATCTTTGGAACAAAACTGCATTAAAATAATTTGACTTCCGACTCATCTAAGAAAGATATTAAGGGATATTCTTTGATAAATAGAAAATATATGGAAAGCATTAAATAGGGTCTACCTTGAAATAAATGGCCATATCTTCGTCAAAAATTGCCCCATTTCAATTATAAAGGTGTTTTTAGAATTCACTTGATCTTTGGAACAAAACTGCATTAAAATAATTTGACTTCCGACTCATCTAAGAAAGATATTAAGGGATATTCGATAAATAGAAAATATATGGAAAGCAT
Source organism: Drosophila grimshawi (assembly GCF_018153295.1). NCBI lineage: Eukaryota > Metazoa > Arthropoda > Insecta > Diptera > Drosophilidae > Drosophila > Drosophila grimshawi. The sequence continues at coordinate 49,647 of NW_025063746.1, read as the reverse complement.
TAAATAGGGTCTACCTTGAAATAAATGGCCATATCTTCGTCAAAAATTGCCCCACTTCAATTATAAAGGTGTTTTTAGAATTCGCTTAATCTTTGAAACAAAACTGCATTAAAATAATTTGACTTCCGACTCATCTAAAAAAGATATTAAGGGATATTCTTCGATAAATAGAAAATATATGGAAAGCATTAAATAGGGTCTACCTTGAAATAAATGGCCATATCTTCGTCAAAAACTGCCCCACTTCAATTATAAAGGTGTTTGTAGTATTCACTCGATCTTTGGAACAAAACTGCATTAAAATAATTTGACTTCCGACTCATCTAAGAAAGATATTAAGGGGTATTCGATAAATAGAAAATATATGGAAAGCATTAAATAGGGTCTACCTTGAAATAAATGGCCATATCTTCGTCAAAAATTGCCCCATTTCAATTATAAAGGTGGTTTTAGAATTCACTTGATCTTTGGAACAAAACTGCATTAAAATAATTTGACTTCCGACTCATCTAAGAAAGATATTAAGGGATATTCTTTGATAAATAGAAAATATATAGAAAGCATTAAATAGGGTCTACCTTGAAATAAATGGCCATATCTTCGTCAAAAATTGCCCCATTTCAATTATAATGGTGTTTGTAGTATTCACTTGATCTTTGAAACAAAACTGCATTAAAATAATTTGACGTCCGACTCATCTAAGAAAGATATTAAGGGATATTCGATAAATAGAAAATATATGGAAAGCATTAAATAGGGTCTACCTTGAAATAAATGGCCATATCTTCGTCAAAAATTGCCCCATTTCAATTATAAAGGTGTTTTTAGAATTCGCTCGATCTTTGGAACAAAACTGCATTAAAATAATTTGACTTCCGACTCATCTAAGAAAGATATTAAGGGATATTCTTCGATAAATAGAAAATATATGGAAGGCAATAAATGGGGTCTACCTTGAAATAAATGGCCATATCTTCGTCAAAAATTGCCCCACTTTAATTATAAAGGTGTTTTTAGAATTCGCTTGATCTTTGAAATAAAACTGCATTAAAATAATTTGACTTCCGACTCATCTAAAAAAGATATTAAGGGATATTCTTCGATAAATAGAAAATATATGGAAAGCATTAAATAGGGTCTACCTTGAAATAAATGGCCATATCTTCGTCAAAAACTGCCCCACTTCAATTATAAAGGTGTTTGTAGTATTCACATGATCTTTGGAACAAAACTGCATTAAAATAATTTGACGTCCGACTCATCTAAGAAAGATATTAATGGAGATTCTTTGATCAACAGAAAATATATGGAAAGCATTAAATAGGGTATACCTTGAAATAAATGGCCATATCTTCGTCAAAAATTGCCCCATTTCAATTATAAAGGTGTTTTTAGAATTCGCTTAATCTTTGGAACAAAACTGCATTAAAATATTTTGACTTCCGATTCATGTAAGAAAGATATTAAGGGATATTCTTCGATAAATAGAAAATATATGGAAAGCATTAAATAGGGTCTACCTTGAAATAAATGGCCATATCTTCGTCAAAAATTGCCCAATTTCAAATTTAAAGGTGTTTTTAGAATTCACTTGATCTTTGGAACAAAACTGCATTAAAACAATTTGACTTCCGACTCATCTAAGAAAGATATTAAGGGATATTCTTCGATAAATAGAAAATATATGGAAAGCATTAAATAGGGTCTAGCTTGAAATAAATGGCCATATCTTCGTCAAAAATTGCCCCATTTCAATTATAAAGGTGTTTTTAGAATTCACTTGATCTTTGGAACAAAACTGCATTAAAATAATTTGACTTCCGACTCATCTAAGAAAGATATTAAGGGATATTCTTTGATAAATAGAAAATATATGGAAAGCATTAAATAGGGTCTACCTTGAAATAAATGGCCATATCTTCGTCAAAAATTGCCCCTTTTCAATTATAAAGGTGTTTTTAGAATTCGCTCGATCTTTGGAACAAAACTGCATTAAAATAATTTGACTTCCGACTCATCTAAGAAAGATATTAAGGGATATTCGATCAATAGAAAATATATGGAAAGCATTAAATAGGGTCAACCTTGAAATAAATGGCCATATCTTCGTCAAAAATTGCCCCACTTCAATTATAGAGGTGTTTTTAGAATTCACTCGATCTTTGAAACAAAACTGCATTAAAATAATTTGACTTCCGACTCATCTAAAAAAGATATTAAGGGATATTCTTCGATAAATAGAAAATATATGGAAAGCATTAAATAGGGTCTACCTTGAAATAAATGGCCATATCTTCGTCAAAAACTGCCCCACTTCAATTATAAAGGTGTTTGTAGTATTCACTCGATCTTTGGAACAAAACTGCATTAAAACAATTTGACTTCCGACTCATCTAAGAAAGATATTAAGGGATATTCTTCGATAAATAGAAAATATATGGAAAGCATTAAATAGGGTCTACCTTGAAATAAATGGCCATATCTTCATCTAAAATTGCCCCATTTCAATTATAAAGGTGTTTTTAGAATTCACTTGATCTTTGAAACAAAACTCCATTAAAATAATTTGACTTCCGACTCATCTAAGAAAGATATTAAGGGATATTCTTCGATAAATAGAAAATATATGGAAAGCATTAAATAGGGTCTACCTTGAAATAAATGGCCATATCTTCGTCAAAAATTGCCCCATTTCAATTATAAAGGTGTTTTTAGAATTCACTTGATCTTTGGAACAAAACTGCATTAAAATAATTTGACTTCCGACTCATCTAAATAAGATATTAAGGGATATTCTTCGATAAATAGAAAATATATGGAAAGCATTAAATAGGGTCTACCTTGAAATAAATGGCCATATCTTCGTCAAAAATTGCCCCACTTCAATTATAAAGGTGTTTTTAGAATTCGCTTAATCTTTGGAACAAAACTGCATTAAAATAATTTGACTTCCGACTCATCTAAGAAAGATATTAAGGGATATTCGATAAATAGAAAATATATGGAAAGCATTAAATAGGGTCTACCTTGAAATAAATGGCCATATCTTCGTCAAAAATTGCCCCACTTCAATTATAAAGGTGTTTTTAGAATTCACTCAATCTTTCGAACAAAACTGCATTAAAATAATTTGACTTCCGACTCATCTAAGAAAGATATTAAGGGATATTCGATAAATAGAAAATATATTGAAAGCATTAAATAGGGTCTACCTTGAAATAAATGGCCATATCTTCGTCAAAAATTGCCCCACTTCAATTATAAAGGCGTTTTTAGAATTCGCTTAATCTTTGAAACAAAACTGCATTAAAATAATTTGACTTCCGACTCATCTAAAAAAGATCTTAAGGGATATTCTTCGATAAATAGAAAATATATGGAAAGCATTAAATAGGGTCTACCTTGAAATAAATGGCCATATCTTCGTCAAAAATTGCCCCACTTCAATTATAAAGGTGTTTGTAGAATTCACTCAATCTTTGGAACAAAACTGCATTAAAATAATTTGACTTCCGACTCATCTAAGAAAGATATTAAGGGATATTCTTCGATAAATAGAAAATATATGGAAAGCATTAAATAGGGTCTACCTTGAAATAAATGGCCATATCTTCATCTAAAATCGCCCAATTTCAATTATAAAGGTGTTTTTAGAATTCACTTGATCTTTGGAACAAAACTGCATTAAAACAATTTGACTTCCGACTCATCTAAGAAAGATATTAAGGGATATTCTTCGATAAATAGAAAATATATGGAAAGAATTAAATAGGGTCTACCTTGAAATAAATGGCCATATCTTCGTAAAAAATTGCCCCATTTCAATTATAAAGGTGTTTTTAGAATTTACTTGATCTTTGGAACAAAACCGCATTAACATATTTTGACTTTCGACTCATGTAAGAAAGATATTAAGGGATATTCTTCGATAAATAGAAAATATATGGAAAGCATTAAATAGGGTCTACCTTGAAATAAATGGCCATATCTTCGTCAAAAATTGCCCCATTTCAATTATAAAGGTGTTTTTAGAATTCGCTCGATCTTTGGAACAAAGCTGCATTAAAACAATTTGACTTTCGACTCATCTAAGAAAGATATTAAGGGATATTCTTCGATAAATAGAAAATATATGGAAAGCATTAAATAGGGTCTACCTTGAAATAAATGGCCATATCTTCGTCTAAAATTGCCCAATTGAAATTAAAAAGGTGTTTTTATAATTCGCTTGATCTTTGGAACGAAACCGCATTAAAATAATTTGACTTCCGACACATCTAAGAAAGATATTAAGGGATATTCGATAAATAGAAAATATATGGAAAGCATTAAATAGGGTCTACCTTGAAATAAATGGCCATTTCTTCGTCAAAAATTGCCACATTTCAATTATAAAGGTGTTTTTAGAATTCACTTGATCTTTGAAACAAAACTGCATTAAAATAATTTGACTTCCGACTCATCTAAGAAAGATATTAAGGGATATTCTTCGATAAATAGAAAATATATGGAAAGCATTAAATAGGGTCTACCTTGAAATAAATGGCCATATCTTCATCTAAAATTGCCCAATTTCAATTATAAAGGTGTTTTTAGAATTCACTTGATCTTTGGAACAAAACTGCATTAAAATAATTTGACTTCCGACTCATCTAAGAAAGATATTAAGGGATATTCTTCGATAAATAGAAAATATATGGAAAGCATTAAATAGGGTCTACCTTGAAATAAATGGCCATTTCTTCGTCAAAAATTGCCACATTTCAATTATAAAGGTGTTTTTAGAATTCACTTGATCTTTGGAACAAAACTGCATTAAAATATTTTGACTTCCGACTCATCTAAGAAAGATATTAAGGGATATTCTTCGATAAATAGAAAATATATGGAAAGCATTAAATAGGGTCTACCTTGAAATAAATGGCCATATCTTCGTCTAAAATTGCCCCATTTCAATTATAAAGGTGTTTTTAGAATTCGCTCGATCTTTGGAAAAAAACTGCATTAAAATAATTTGACTTCCGACTCATCTAAGAAAGATATTAAGGGATATTCTTCGATAAATAGAAAATATATGGAAAGCATTAAATAGGGTCTAGCTTGAAATAAATGGCCATATCTTCGTCAAAAATTGCCCCATTTCAATTATAAAGGTGTTTTTAGAATTCACTTGATCTTTGGAACAAAACTGCATTAAAATAATTTGACTTCCGACTCATCTAAGAAAGATATTAAGGGATATTCGATAAATAGAAAATATATGGAAAGCATTAAATAGGGTCTACCTTGAAATAAATGGCCATATCTTCGTCAAAAATTGCCCCATTTCAATTATAAAGGTGTTTTTAGAATTCGCTTAATCTTTAAAACAAAACTGCATTAAAATAATTTGACTTCCGACTCATCTAAAAAAGATATTAAGGGATATTCTTCGATAAATAGAAAATATATGGAAAGCATTAAATAGGGTCTACCTTGAAATAAATGGCCATATCTTCGTCAAAAATTGCCCCACTTCAATTATAAAGGTGTTTGTAGAATTCACTCAATCTTTGGAACAAAACTGCATTAAAATAATTTGACTTCCGACTCATCTAAGAAAGATATTAAGGGATATTCTTCGATAAATAGAAAATATATGGAAAGCATTAAATAGGGTCTACCTTGAAATAAATGGCCATATCTTCGTCAAAAATTGCCCCACTTCAATTATAAAGGTGTTTTTAGAATTCGCTTAATCTTTGAAACAAAACTGCATTAAAATAATTTGACTTCCGACTCATCTAAAAAAGATATTAAGGGATATTCTTCGATAAATAGAAAATATATGGAAAGCATTAAATAGGGTTTACCTTGAAATAAATGGCCATATCTTCGTCAAAAATTGCCCCACTTCAATTATAAAGGTGTTTGTAGAATTCACTCAATCTTTGGAACAAAACTGCATTAAAATAATTTGACTTCCGACTCATCTAAGAAAGATATTAAGGGATATTCTTCGATAAATAGAAAATATATGGAAAACATTAAATAGGGTCTACCTTGAAATAAATGGCCATTTCTTCGTCAAAAATTGCCCCATTTCAATTATAAAGGTGTTTTTAAAATTCACTTGATCTTTGGAACAAAACTGCATTAAAATAATTTGACTTCCGACTCATGTAAGAAATATATTAAGGGATATTCTTCGATAAATAGAAAATATATGGAAAGCATTAAATAGGGTCTACCTTGAAATAAATGGCCATATCTTCGTCAAAAATTGCCCCACTTCAATTATAAAGGTGTTTTTAGAATTCACTCGATCTTTGAAACAAAACTGCATTAAAATAATTTGACTTCCGACTCATCTAAAAAAGATATTAAGGGATATTCTTCGATAAATAGAAAATATATGGAAAGCAATAAATAGGGTCTACCTTGAAATAAATGGCCATATCTTCATCTAAAATCGCCCAATTTCAATTATAAAGGTGTTTTTAGAATTCACTCAATCTTTGGAACAAAACTGCATTAAAATAATTTGACTTCCGACTCATCTAAGAAAGATATTAAGGGATATTCTTCGATTAATAGAAAATATATGGAAAGCATTAAATAGGGTCTACCTTGAAATAAATTGCCATATCTTCATCAAAAATTGCCCCATTTCAATTATAAAGGTGTTTTTAGAATTCACTTGATCTTTGGAACAAAACAGCATTAAAACAATTTGACTTCCGAGTCATCTAAGAAAGGTATTAAGGGATATTCTTCGATAAATAGAAAATATATGGAAAGCATTAAATAGGGTCTACCTTGAAATAAATGGCCATATCTTCGTCTAAAATTGCCCAATTTCAATTATAAAGGTGTTTTTAGAATTCACTCGATCTTTGGAACAAAGCTGCATTAAAACAATTTGACTTCCGACACATCTAAGAAAGATATTAAGGGATATTCTTCGATAAATAGAAAATATATGGAAAGCATTAAATAGGGTCTACCTTGAAATAAATGGCCATATCTTCGTCAAAAATTGCCCCATTTCAATTATAAAGGTGTTTTTACAATTCACTTGATCTTTGGAACAAAGCTGCATTAAAACAATTCGACTTTCGACTCATCTAAGAAAGATATTAAGGGATATTCTTCGATAAATAGAAAATATATGGAAAGCATTAAATAGGGTCTACCTTGAAATAAATGGCCATATCTTCATCTAAAATTGCCCAATTTCAATTATAAAGGTGTAATTACAATTCACTTGATCTTGGAATCAAAACTGGGATAAAACAATTTGGCTTCCGACTCATCTAAGAAATATATTAAGGGATATTCTTCGATAAATAGAAAATATATGGAAAGCATTAAATAGGGTCTACCTTGAAATAAATGGCCATTTCTTCGTCAAAAATTGCCACATTTCAATTATAAAGGTGTTTTTAGAATTCACTTGATCTTTGGAACAAAACTGCATTAAAATATTTTGACTTCCGACTCATCTAAGAAAGATATTAAGGGATATTCTTCGATAAATAGAAAATATATGGAAAGCATTAAATAGGGTCTACCTTGAAATAAATGGCCATATCTTCGTCAAAAATTGCCCCATTTCAATTATAAAAGTGTTTTTAGAATTCGCTCGATCTTTGGAACAAAACTGCATTAAAATAATTTGACTTCCGACTCATCTAAGAAAGATATTAAGGGATATTCTTCGATAAATAGAAAATATATGGAAAGCATTAAATAGGGTCTAGCTTGAAATAAATGGCCATATCTTCGTCAAAAATTGCCCCATTTCAATTATAAAGGTGTTTTTAGAATTCACTTGATCTTTGGAACAAAACTGCATTAAAATAATTTGACTTCCGACTCATCTAAGAAAGATATTAAGGGATATTCGATAAATAGAAAATATATGGAAAGCATTAAATAGGGTCTACCTTGAAATAAATGGCCATATCTTCGTCAAAAATTGCCCCACTTCAATTATAAAGGTGTTTTTAGAATTCGCTTAATCTTTGAAACAAAACTGCATTAAAATAATTTGACTTCCGACTCATCTAAAAAAGATATTAAGGGATATTCTTCGATAAATAGAAAATATATGGAAAGCATTAAATAGGGTCTACCTTGAAATAAATGGCCATATCTTCGTCAAAAACTGCCCCACTTCAATTATAAAGGTGTTTGTAGAATTCACTTAATCTTTGGAACAAAACTGCATTAAAATAATTTGACTTCCGACTCATCTAAGAAAGATATTAAGGGATATTCTTCGATAAATAGAAAATATATGGAAAACATTAAATAGGGTCTACCTTGAAATAAATGGCCATTTCTTCGTCAAAAATTGCCCCATTTCAATTATAAAGGTGTTTTTAAAATTCACTTGATCTTTGGAACAAAACTGCGTTAAAATAATTAGACTTCCGACTCATGTAAGAAAGATATTAAGGGATATTCTTCGATAAATAGAAAATATATGGAAAGCATTAAATAGGGTCTACCTTGAAATAAATGGCCATATCTTCGTCAAAAATTGCCCCACTTCTATTATAAAGGTGTTTTTAGAATTCACTCGATCTTTGAAACAAAACTGCATTAAAATAATTTGACTTCCGACTTATCTAAGAAAGATATTAAGGGATATTCTTCGATAAATAGAAAATATATGGAAGGCAATAAATAGGGTCTACCTTGAAATAAATGGCCATATCTTCATCTAAAATCGCCCAATTTCAATTATAAAGGTGTTTTTAGAATTCACTTGATCTTTGGAACAAAACTGCATTAAAACAATTTGACTTCCGACTCATCTAAGAAAGATATTAAGGGATATTCTTCGATAAATAGAAAATATATGGAAAGCATTAAATAGGGTCTACCTTGAAATAAATGGCCATATCTTCGTCAAAAATTGCCCCACTTCAATTATAAAGGTGTTTTTAGAATTCACTTGATCTTTGGAACAAAACAGCATTAAAACAATTTGACTTCCGAGTCATCTAAGAAAGGTATTAAGGGATATTCTTCGATAAATAGAAAATATATGGAAAGCATTAAATAGGGTCTACCTTGAAATAAATGGCCATATCTTCGTCTAAAATTGCCCAATTTCAATTATAAAGGTGTTTTTAGAATTCACTCGATCTTTGGAACAAAACTGCATTAAAACAATTTGACTTCCGACTCATCTAAGAAAGATATTAAGGGATATTCTTCGATAAATAGAAAATATATGGAAAGCATTAAATAGGGTCTACCTTGAAATAAATGGCCATTTCTTCGTCAAAAATTGCCCCATTTCAATTATAAAGGTGTTTTTAGAATTCGCTTGATCTTTCGAACAAAACTGCATTAAAATATTTTGACTGCCGACTCATCTAAGAAAGATATTAAGGGATATTCTTCGATAAATAGAAAATATATGGAAAGCATTAAATAGGGTCTACCTTGAAATAAATGGCCATATCTTCGTCAAAAATTGCCCCATTTCAATTATAAAGGTGTTTTTAGAATTCGCTCGATCTTTGGAACAAAACTGCATTAAAATAATTTGACTTCCGACTCATCTAAGAAAGATATTAAGGGATATTCTTCGATAAATAGAAAATATATGGAATGCATTAAATAGGGTCTACCTTGAAATAAATGGCCATATCTTCGTCAAAAATTGCCCCATTTCAATTATAAAGGTGTTTTTAGAATTCACTTGATCTTTAGAACAAAACTGCATTAAAATAATTTGACTTCCGACTCATCTAAGAAAGATATTAAGGGATATTCTTCGATAAATAGAAAATATATGGAAAGCATTAAATAGGGTCTACCTTGAAATAAATGGCCATATCTTCGTCAAAAATTGCCCCATTTCAATTATAAATGTGTTTTTAGAATTCGCTTGATCTTTGGAACAAAACTGCATTAAAATAATTTGACTTCCGACTCATCTAAGAAAGATATTAAGGGATATTCTTCGATTAATAGAAAATATAAGCCAAACATTAAATAGGGTCAACCTTGAAATAAATTGCCATATCTTCATCAAAAATTGCCCCATTTCAATTATAAAGGTGTTTTTAGAATTCACTCAATCTTTGAAACAAAACTGCATTAAAATAATTTGACTTTCGACTCATCTAAGAAAGATATTAACGGATATTCTTCGATAAATAGAAAATATATGGAAGGCAATAAATAGGGTCTACCTTGAAATAAATGGCCATATCTTCATCTAAAATTGCCCAATTTCAATTATAAAGGTGTTTTTAGATTTCACTTGATCTTTGGAACAAAACTGCATTAAAACAATTTGACTTCCGACTCATCTAAGAAAGATATTAAGGGATATTCGATAAATAGAAAATATATGGAAAGCATTAAATAGGGTCTACCTTGAAATAAATGGCCATTTCTTCGTCAAAAATTGCCCCATTTCAATTATAAAGGTGTTTTTAGAATTCACTCAATCTTTGGAACAAAACTGCATTAAAACAAATTGACTTCCGACTCATCTAAGAAAGATATTAAGGGATATTCTTCGATAAATAAGAAATATATGGAAAGCATTAAATAGGCTCTACCTTGAAATAAATGGCCATATCTTCGTCAAAAATTGCCCCATTTCAGTTATAAAGGTGTTTTTAGAATTCACTCAATCTTTGGAACAAAACTGCATTAAAATAATTTGACTTCCGACTCATCTAAGAAAGATATTAAGGGATATTCTTCGATTAATAGAAAATATATGGAAAGCATTAAATAGGGTCTACCTTGAAATAAATGGCCATTTCTTCGTCAAAAATTGCCCCATTTCAATTATAAAGGTGTTTTTAGAATTCACTTGATCTTTGGAACAAAACAGCATTAAAACAATTTGACTTCCGAGTCATCTAAGAAAGGTATTAAGGGATATTCTTCGATAAATAGAAAATATATGGAAAGCATTAAATAGGGTCTACCTTGAAATAAATGGCCATTTCTTCGTCAAAAATTGCCCCATTTCAATTATAAAGGTGTTTTTAGAATTCACTTGATCTTTGGAACAAAACTGCATTAAAATATTTTGACTTCCGACTCATCTAAGAAAGATATTAAGGGATATTCTTCGATAAATAGAAAATATATGGAAATCATTAAATAGGGTCTACCTTGAAATAAATGGCCATATCTTCGTCAAAAATTGCCCCATTTCAATTATAAAGGTGTTTTTAGAATTCGCTCGATCTTTGGAACAAAACTGCATTAAAATAATTTGACTTCCGACTCATCTAAGAAAGATATTAAGGGATATTCTTCGATAAATAGAAAATATATGGAAAGATTTAAATAGGGTCTAGCTTGAAATAAATGGCCATATCTTCGTCAAAAATTGCCCCATTTCAATTATAAAGGTGTTTTTAGAATTCACTCGATCTTTGGAACAAAACTGCATTAAAATAATTTGACTTCCGACTCATCTAAGAGAGATATTAAGGGATATTCGATAAATAGAAAATATATGGAAGGCATTAAATAGGGTCTACCTTGAAATAAATGGCCATATCTTCGTCAAAAATTGCCCCACTTCAATTATAAATGTGTTTTTAGAATTCGCTTAATCTTTGAAACAAAACTGCATTAAAATAATTTGACTTTCGACTCATCTAAAAAAGATATTAAGGGATATTCTTCGATAAATAGAAAATATATGGAAAGCATTAAATAGGGTCTACCTTGAAATAAATGGCCATATCTTCGTCAAAAACTGCCCCACTTCAATTATAAAGGTGTTTGTAAAATTCACTCAATCTTTGAAACAAAATTGCATTAAAATAATTTGACTTTCGACTCATCTAAGAAAGATATTAACGGATATTCTTCGATAAATAGAAAATATATGGAAGGCAATAAATAGGGTCTACCTTGAAATAAATGGCCATATCTTCATCTAAAATTGCCCAATTTCAATTATAAAGGTGTTTTTAGAATTCACTTGATCTTTGGAACAAAACTGCATTAAAACAATTTGACTTCCGACTCATCTAAGAAAGATATTAAGGGATATTCTTCGATAAATAGAAAATATATGGAAAGCATTAAATAGGGTCTACCTTGAAATAAATGGCCATATCTTCGTCAAAAATTGCCCCATTTCAATTATAAAGGTGTTTTTAGAATTCACTTGATCTTTGGAACAAAACTGCATTAAAACACTTTGACTTCCGACTCATCTAAGAAAGATATTAAGGGATATTCTTCGATAAATAGAAAATATATGGAAAGCATTAAATAGGGTCTACCTTGAAATAAATGGCCATATCTTCATCTAAAATTGCCCAATTTCAATTATAAAGGTGTTTTTAGAATTCACTCGATCTTTGGAACAAAACTGCATTAAAACAATTTGACTTCCGACTCATCTAAGAAAGATATTAAGGGATATTCTTCGATAAATAGAAAATATATGGAAGGCAATAAATAGGGTCTACCTTGAAATAAATGGCCATATCTTCGTCAAAAATTGCCCCATTTCAATTATAAAGGTGTTTTTAGAATTCACTCGATCTTTCGAACAAAACTGCATTAAAATAATTTGACTTCCGACTCATCTAAGAAAGATATTAAGGGATATTCGATAAATAGAAAATATATGGAAAGCATTAAATAGGGTCTACCTTGAAATAAATGGCCATATCTTCGTCAAAAATTGCCCCATTTCAATTATAAAGGTGTTTTTAGAATTCACTTGATCTTTGGAACAAAACTGCATTAAAACAAATTGACTTCCGACTCATCTAAGAAAGATATTAAGGGATATTCTTCGATAAATAGAAAATATATGGAAAGCATTAAATAGGGTCTACCTTGAAATAAATGGCCATTTCTTCGTCAAAAATTGCCCCATTTCAATTATAAAGGTGTTTTTAGAATTCACTTGATCTTTGAAACAAAACTGCATTAAAATATTTTGACTTCCGACTCATCTAAGAAAGATATTAAGGGATATTCTTCGATAAATAGAAAATATATGGAAATCATTAAATAGGGTCTACCTTGAAATAAATGGCCATATCTTCGTCAAAAATTGCCCCATTTCAATTATAAAGGTGTTTTTAGAATTCGCTCGATCTTTGGAACAAAACTGCATTAAAATAATTTGACTTCCGACTCATCTAAGAAAGATATTAAGGGATATTCTTCGATAAATAGAAAATATATGGAAAGCATTAAATAGGGTCTAGCTTGAAATAAATGGCCATATCTTCGTCAAAAATTGCCCCATTTCAATTATAAAGGTGTTTTTAGAATTCACTCGATCTTTGGAACAAATCTGCATTAAAATAATTTGACTTCCGACTCATCTAAGAGAGATATTAAGGGATATTCTTGATAAATAGAAAATATATGGAAGGCATTAAATAGGGTCTACCTTGAAATAAATGGCCATATCTTCGTCAAAAATTGCCCCACTTCAATTATAAAGGTGTTTTTAGAATTCGCTTAATCTTTGAAACAAAACTGCATTAAAATAATTTGATTCCGACTCATCTAAAAAAGATATTAAGGGATATTCTTCGATAAATAGAAAATATATGGAAAACAGTAAATATGGTCTACCTTGAAATAAATGGCCATATCTTCGTCAAAAACTGCCCCACATCAATTATAAAGGTGTTTTTAGAATTCACTCAATCTTTGGAACAAAACTGTATTAAAATAATTTGACTTCCGACTCATCTAAGAAAGATATTAAGGGATATTCTTCGATAAATAGAAAATATATGGAAAGCATTAAATAGGGTCTACCTTTTAATAAATGGCCATTTCTTCGTCAAAAATTGCCCCATTTCAATTATAAAGGTGTTTTTAGAATTCACTTGATCTTTGGAACAAAACTGCATTAAAATATTTTGACTTCCGACTCATGTAAGAAAGATATTAAGGGATATTCTTCGATAAATAGAAAATATATGGAAAGCATTAAATAGGGTCTACCTTGAAATAAATGGCCATATCTTCGTCAAAAATTGCCCCATTTCAATTATAAAGGTGTTTTTAGTATTCGCTCGATCTTTGGAACAAAACTGCATTAAAATAATTTGACTTCCGACTCATCTAAAAAAGATATTAAGGGATATTCTTCGATAAATAGAAAATATATGGAAGGCAATAAATAGGGTCTACCTTGAAATAAATGACCATACCTTCATCTAAAATTGCCCAATTTCAATTATAAAGGTGTTTTTAGAATTCACTTGATCTTTGGAATAAACTGCATTAAAACAATTTGACTTCCGACTCATCTAAGAAAGATATTAAGGGATATTCTTCGATAAATAGAAAATATATGGAAAGCATTAAATAGGGTCTACCTTGAAAAAAATGGCCATATCTTCGTCAAAAATTGCCCCATTTCAATTATAAAGGTGTTTTTAGAATTCACTTGATCTTTGGAACTAAACTGCATTAAAACAATTTGACTTCCGACTCATCTAAGAAAGATATTAAGGGATATTCTTCGATAAATAGAAAATATATGGAAAGCATTAAATAGGCTCTACCTTGAAATAAATGGCCATATCTTCGTCAAAAATTGCCCCATTTCAATTATAAAGGTGTTTTTAGAATTCACTTGATCTTTGGAACAAAACTGCATTAAAATAATTTGACTTCCGACTCATCAAAGAAAGATATTAAAGGATATTCTTTGATCAACAGAAAATATATGGAAAGCATTAAATAGGGTCTACCTTGAAATAAATGGCCATTTCTTCGTCAAAAATTGCCCCATTTCAATTATAAAGGTGTTTTTAGAATTCACTTGATCTTTGGAACAAAACTGCATTAAAATATTTTGACTTCCGACTCATCTAAGAAAGATATTAAGGGATATTCTTCGATAAATAGAAAATATATGGAAAGCATTAAATAGGGTCTACCTTGAAATAAATGGCCATATCTTCGTCAAAAATTGCCCCATTTCAATTATAAAGGTGTTTTTAGAATTCACTTGATCTTTGGAACAAAACTGCATTAAAATAATTTGACTTCCGACTCATCTAAGAAAGATATTAAGGGATATTCTTTGATAAATAGAAAATATATGGAAAGCATTAAATAGGGTCTACCTTGAAATAAATGGCCATATCTTCGTCAAAAATTGCCCCATTTCAATTATAAAGGTGTTTTTAGAATTCACTCGATCTTTGGAACAAAACTGCATTAAAATAATTTGACTTCCGACTCATCTAAGAAAGATATTAAGGGATATTCGATAAATAGAAAATATATGGAAAGCATTAAATAGGGTCTACCTTGAAATAAATGGCCATATCTTCGTCAAAAATTGCCCCACTTCAATTATAAAGGTGTTTTTAGAATTCGCTTAATCTTTGAAACAAAACTGCATTAAAATAATTTGACTTCCGACTCATCTAAAAAAGATATTAAGGGATATTCTTCGATAAATAGAAAATATATGGAAAGCATTAAATAGGGTCTACCTTGAAATAAATGGCCATATCTTCGTCAAAAATTGCCCCACTTCAATTATAAAGGTGTTTGTAGAATTCACTCAATCTTTGGAACAAAACTGCGTTAAAATAATTTGACTTCCGACTCATCTAAGAAAGATATTAAGGGATATTCTTCGATAAATAGAAAATATATGGAAAGCATTAAATAGGGTCTACCTTGAAATAAATGGCCATTTCTTCGTCAAAAATTGCCCCATTTCAATTATAAAGGTGTTTTTAGAATTCACTTGATCTTTGGAACAAAACTGCATTAAAATAACTTGACTTCCGACTCATGTAAGAAAGATATTAAGGGATATTCTTCGATAAATAGAAAATATATGGAAAGCATTAAATAGGGTCTACCTTGAAATAAATGGCCATATCTTCGTCAAAAATTGCCCCATTTCAATTATAAAGGTGTTTTTAGAATTCACTTGATCTTTGGAACAAAACTGCATTAAAATAATTTGACTTCCGACTCATCTAAGAAAGATATTAAGGGATATTCTTTGATAAATAGAAAATATATGGAAAGCATTAAATAGGGTCTACCTTGAAATAAATGGCCATATCTTCGTCAAAAATTGCCCCATTTCAATTATAAAGGTGTTTTTAGAATTCACTCGATCTTTGGAACAAAACTGCATTAAAATAATTTGACTTCCGACTCATCTAAGAAAGATATTAAGGGATATTCTGATAAATAGAAAATATATGGAAAGCATTAAATAGGGTCTACCTTGAAATAAATGGCCATATCTTCGTCAAAAATTGCCCCACTTCAATTATAAAGGTGTTTTTAGAATTCGCTTAATCTTTGAAACAAAACTGCATTAAAATAATTTGACTTCCGACTCATCTAAAAAAGATATTAAGGGATATTCTTCGATAAATAGAAAATATATGGAAAGCATTAAATAGGGTCTACCTTGAAATAAATGGCCATATCTTCGTCAAAAACTGCCCCACTTCAATTATAAAGGTGTTTGTAGAATTCACTCAATCTTTGGAACAAAACTGCGTTAAAATAATTTGAGTTCCGACTCATCTAAGAAAGATATTAAGGGATATTCTTCGATAAATAGAAAATATATGGAAAGCATTAAATAGGGTCTACCTTGAAATAAATGGCCATTTCTTCGTCAAAAATTGCCCCATTTCAATTATAAAGGTGTTTTTAGAATTCACTTGATCTTTGGAACAAAACTGCATTAAAATAACTTGACTTCCGACTCATGTAAGAAAGATATTAAGGGATATTCTTCGATAAATAGAAAATAGATGGAAAGCATTAAATAGGGTCTACCTTGAAATAAATGGCCATATCTTCGTCAAAAATTGCCCCACTGCAATTATAAAGGTGTTTTTAGAATTCACTCGATCTTTGAAACAAAACTGCATTAAAATAATTTGACTTCCGACTTATCTAAGAAAGATATTAAGGGATATTCTTCGATAAATAGAAAATATATGGAAGGCAATAAATAGGGTCAACCTTGAAATAAATGGCCATATCTTCGTCTAAAATCGCCCAATTTCAATTATAAAGGTGTTTTTAGAATTCACTTGATCTTTGGAACAAAACTGCATTAAAACAATTTGACTTCCGACTCATCTAAGAAAGATATTAAGGGATATTCTTCGATAAATAGAAAATATATGGAAAGCATTAAATAGGGTCTACCTTGAAATAAATGGCCATATCTTCGTCAAAAATTGCCCAATTTCAATTATAAAGGTGTTTTTAGAATTCACTCGATCTTTGGAACAAAACTGCATTAAAACAATTTGACTTCCGACTCATCTAAGAAAGATATTAAGGGATATTCTTCGATAAATAGAAAATATATGGAAAGCATTAAATAGGGTCTACCTTGAAATAAATGGCCATATCTTCGTCAAAAATTGCCCCATTTCAATTATAAAGGTGTTTTTAGAATTCACTTGATCTTTGGAACAAAACTGCATTAAAACAATTTGACTTCCGACTCATCTAAGAAAGATATTAAGGGATATTCTTCGATAAATAGAAAATATATGGAAAGCATTAAATAGGGTCTACCTTGAAATAAATGGCCATATCTTCATCTAAAATTGCCCAATTTCAATTATAAAGGTGTTTTTAGAATTCACTCGACCTTTGGAACAAAACTGCATTAAAATAATTTGACTTCCGACTCATCTAAGAAAGATATTAAGGGATATTCTTCGATAAATAGAAAATATATGGAAAGCATTAAACAGGGTCTACCTTGAAATAAATGGCCATTTCTTCGTCAAAAATTGCCCCATTTCAATTATAAAGGTGTTTTTCGAATTCACTTGATCTTTGGAACAAAACTGCATTAAAATAATTTGACTTCCGACTCATCTAAGAAAGATATTGAGGGATATTCTTCGATAAATAGAAAATATATGGAAAGCATTAAATAGGGTCTACCTTGAAATAAATGGCCATATCTTCGTCAAAAATTGCCCCATTTCAATTATAAAGGTGTTTTTAGAATTCACTCGATCTTTGGAACAAAACTGCATTAAAATAATTTGACTTCCGACTCATCTAAGAGAGATATTAAGGGATATTCGATAAATAGAAAATATATGGAAAGCATTAAATAGGGTCTACCTTGAAATAAATGGCCATATCTTCGTCAAAAATTGCCCCACTTCAATTATAAAGGTGTTTTTAGAATTCGCTTAATCTTTGAAACAAAACTGCATTAAAATAATTTGACTTTCGACTCATCTAAAAAAGATATTAAGGGATATTCTTCGATAAATAGAAAATATATGGAAAGCATTAAATAGGGTCTACCTTGAAATAAATGGCCATATCTTCGTCAAAAACTGCCCCACTTCAATTATAAAGGTGTTTGTAAAATTCACTCAATCTTTGAAACAAAACTGCATTAAAATAATTTGACTTTCGACTCATCTAAGAAAGATATTAACGGATATTCTTCGATAAATAGAAAATATATGGAAGGCAATAAATAGGGTCTACCTTGAAATAAATGGCCATATCTTCATCTAAAATTGCCCAATTTCAATTATAAAGGTGTTTTTAGAATTCACTTGATCTTTGGAACAAAACTGCATTAAAACAATTTGACTTCCGACTCATCTAAGAAAGATATTAAGGGATATTCTTCGATAAATAGAAAATATATGGAAAGCATTAAATAGGGTCAACCTTGAAATAAATGGCCATATCTTCGTCAAAAATTGCCCCATTTCAATTATAAAGGTGTTTTTAGAATTCACTTGATCTTTGGAACAAAACTGCATTAAAACAATTTGACTTCCGACTCATCTAAGAAAGATATTAAGGGATATTCTTCGATAAATAGAAAATATATGGAAAGCATTAAATAGGGTCTACCTTGAAATAAATGGCCATATCTTCATCTAAAATTGCCCAATTTCAATTATAAAGGTGTTTTTAGAATTCACTTGATCTTTGGAACAAAACTGCATTAAAATAATTTGACTTCCGACTCATCTAAGAAAGATATTAAGGGATATTCGTCGATAAATAGAAAATATATGGAAGGCAATAAATAGGGTCTACATTGAAATAAATGGCCATATCTTCGTCAAAAATTGCCCCATTTCAATTATAAAGGTGTTTTTAGAATTCACTCGATCTTTCGAACAAAACTGCATTAAAATAATTTGACTTCCGACTCATCTAAGAAAGATATTAAGGGATATTCTTCGATAAATAGAAAATATATGGAAAGCATTAAATAGGGTCTACCTTGAAATAAATGGCCATTTCTTCGTCAAAAATTGCCCCATTTCAATTATAAAGGTGTTTTTAGAATTCACTTGATCTTTGGAACAAAACTGCATTAAAACAATTTGACTTCCGACTCATCTAAGAAAGATATTAAGGGATATTCTTCGATAAATAGAAAATATATGGAAAGCATTAAATAGGGTCTACCTTGAAATAAATGGCCATTTCTTCGTCAAAAATTGCCCCATTTCAATTATAAAGGTGTTTTTAGAATTCACTTGATCTTTGAAACAAAACTGCATTAAAATAATTTGACTTCCGACTCATCTAAGAAAGATATTAAGGGATATTCTTCGATAAATAGAAAATATATGGAAATCATTAAATAGGGTCTACCTTGAAATAAATGGCCATATCTTCGTCAAAAATTGCCCCATTTCAATTATAAAGGTGTTTTTAGAATTCGCTCGATCTTTGGAACAAAACTGCATTAAAATAATTTGACTTCCGACTCATCTAAGAAAGATATTAAGGGATATTCTTCGATAAATAGAAAATATATGGAAAGCATTAAATAGGGTCTAGCTTGAAATAAATGGCCATATCTTCGTCAAAAATTGCCCCATTTCAATTATAAAGGTGTTTTTAGAATTCACTCGATCTTTGGAACAAATCTGCATTAAAATAATTTGACTTCCGACTCATCTAAGAAAGATATTAAGGGATATTCTTGATAAATAGAAAATATATGGAAGGCATTAAATAGGGTCTACCTTGAAATAAATGGCCATATCTTCGTCAAAAATTGCCCCACTTTAATTATAAAGGTGTTTTTAGAATTCACTTAATCTTTGAAACAAAACTGCATTAAAATAATTTGACTTCCGACTCATCTAAAAAAGATATTAAGGGATATTCTTCGATAAATAGAAAATATATGGAAAACAGTAAATAGGGTCTACCTTGAAATAAATGGCCATATCTTCGTCAAAAATTGCCCCACATCAATTATAAAGGTGTTTTTAGAATTCACTCAATCTTTGGAACAAAACTGTATTAAAATAATTTGACTTCCGACTCATCTAAGAAAGATATTAAGGGATATTCTTCGATAAATAGAAAATATATGGAAAGCATTAAATAGGGTCTACCTTGAAATAAATGGCCATTTCTTCGTCAAAAATTGCCCCATTTCAATTATAAAGGTGTTTTTAGAATTCACTTGATCTTTGGAACAAAACTGCATTAAAACAAATTGACTTCCGACTCATCTAAGAAAGATATTAAGGGATATTCTTCGATAAATAGAAAATATATGGAAAGCATTAAATAGGGTCTACCTTGAAATAAATGGCCATTTCTTCGTCAAAAATTGCCCCATTTCAATTATAAAGGTGTTTTTAGAATTCACTTGATCTTTGAAACAAAACTGCATTAAAATAATTTGACTTCCGACTCATCTAAGAAAGATATTAAGGGATATTCTTCGATAAATAGAAAATATATGGAAATCATTAAATAGGGTCTACCTTGAAATAAATGGCCATATCTTCGTCAAAAATTGCCCCATTTCAATTATAAAGGTGTTTTTAGAATTCGCTCGATCTTTGGAACAAAACTGCATTAAAATAATTTGACTTCCGACTCATCTAAGAAAGATATTAAGGGATATTCTTCGATAAATAGAAAATATATGGAAAGCATTAAATAGGGTCTAGCTTGAAATAAATGGCCATATCTTCGTCAAAAATTGCCCCATTTCAATTATAAAGGTGTTTTTAGAATTCACTCGATCTTTGGAACAAATCTGCATTAAAATAATTTGACTTCCGACTCATCTAAGAGAGATATTAAGGGATATTCGATAAATAGAAAATATATGGAAGGCATTAAATAGGGTCTACCTTGAAATAAATGGCCATATCTTCGTCAAAAATTGCCCCACTTTAATTATAAAGGTGTTTTTAGAATTCGCTTAATCTTTGAAACAAAACTGCATTAAAATAATTTGACTTCCGACTCATCTAAAAAAGATATTAAGGGATATTCTTCGATAAATAGAAAATATATGGAAAACAGTAAATATGGTCTACCTTGAAATAAATGGCCATATCTTCGTCAAAAACTGCCCCACATCAATTATAAAGGTGTTTTTAGAATTCACTCAATCTTTGGAACAAAACTGTATTAAAATAATTTGACTTCCGACTCATCTAAGAAAGATATTAAGGGATATTCTTCGATAAATAGAAAATATATGGAAAGCATTAAATAGGGTCTACCTTGAAATAAATGGCCATATCTTCGTCAAAAATTGCCCCATTTCATTATAAAGGTGTTTTTAGAATTCACTTGATCTTTGGAACAAAACTGCATTAAAATATTTTGACTTCCGACTCATGTAAGAAAGATATTAAGGGATATTCTTCGATAAATAGAAAATATATGGAAAGCATTAAATAGGGTCTACCTTGAAATAAATGGCCATATCTTCGTCAAAAATTGCCCCATTTCAATTATAAAGGTGTTTTTAGTATTCGCTCGATCTTTGGAACAAAACTGCATTAAAATAATTTGACTTCCGACTTATCTAAGAAAGATATTAAGGGATATTCTTCGATAAATAGAAAATATATGGAAGGCAATAAATAGGGTCTACCATGAAATAAATGACCATACCTTCATCTAAAATTGCCCAATTTCAATTATAAAGGTGTTTTTAGAATTCACTTGATCTTTGGAATAAACTGCATTAAATCAATTTCACTTCCGACTCATCCAAGAAAGATATTAAGGGATATTCTTCGATAAATAGAAAATATATGGCAAGCATTAAATACGTGTCCACCTTGAAATAAATGGCCATATCTTCGTCAAAAATTGCCCCATTTCAATTATAAAGGTGTTTTTAGAATTCACTTGATCTTTGGAACTAAACTGCATTAAAACAATTTGACTTTTGACTCATCTAAGAAAGATATTAAGGGATATTCTTCGATAAATAGAAAATATATGGAAAGCATTAAATAGGGTCTACCTTGAAATAAATGGCCATATCTTCGTCAAAAATTGCCCCATTTCAATTATAAAGGTGTTTTTAGAATTCGCTCGATCTTTGGAACAAAACTGCATTAAAACAATTTGACTTTCGACTCATCAAAGAAAGATATTAAGGGATATTCTTCGATAAATAGAAAATATATGGAAAGCATTAAATAGGGTCTACCTTGAAATAAATGGCCATTTCTTCGTCAAAAATTGCCCCATTTCAATTATAAAGGTGTTTTTAGAATTCACTTGATCTTTGGAACAAAACTGCATTAAAATATTTTGACTTCCGACTCATCTAAGAAAGATATTAAGGGATATTCTTCGATAAATAGAAAATATATGGAAAGCATTAAATAGGGTCTACCTTGAAATAAATGGCCATATCTTCGTCAAAAATTGCCCCATTTCAATTATAAAGGTGTTTTTAGAATTCACTTGATCTTTGGAACAAAACTGCATTAAAATAATTTGACTTCCGACTCATCTAAGAAAGATATTAAGGGATATTCTTTGATAAATAGAAAATATATGGAAAGCATTAAATAGGGTCTACCTTGAAATAAATGGCCATATCTTCGTCAAAAATTGCCCCATTTCAATTATAAAGGTGTTTTTAGAATTCACTCGATCTTTGGAACAAAACTGCATTAAAATAATTTGACTTCCGACTCATCTAAGAAAGATATTAAGGGATATTCTGATAAATAGAAAATATATGGAAAGCATTAAATAGGGTCTACCTTGAAATAAATGGCCATATCTTCGTCAAAAATTGCCCCACTTCAATTATAAAGGTGTTTTTAGAATTCGCTTAATCTTTGAAACAAAACTGCATTAAAATAATTTGACTTCCGACTCATCTAAGAAAGATATTAAGGGATATTCTTCGATAAATAGAAAATATATGGAAAGCATTAAATAGGGTCTACCTTGAAATAAATGGCCATATCTTCGTCAAAAACTGCCCCACTTCAATTATAAAGGTGTTTGTAGAATTCACTCAATCTTTGGAACAAAACTGCGTTAAAATAATTTGAGTTCCGACTCATCTAAGAAAGATATTAAGGGATATTCTTCGATAAATAGAAAATATATGGGAAGCATTAAATAGGGTCTACCTTGAAATAAATGGCCATTTCTTCGTCAAAAATTGCCCCATTTCAATTATAAAGGTGTTTTTAGAATTCACTTGATCTTTGGAACAAAACTGCATTAAAATAACTTGACTTCCGACTCATGTAAGAAAGATATTAAGGGATATTCTTCGATAAATAGAAAATATATGGAAAGCATTAAATAGGGTCTACCTTGAAATAAATGGCCATATCTTCGTCAAAAATTGCCCCACTGCAATTATAAAGGTGTTTTTAGAATTCACTCGATCTTTGAAACAAAACTGCATTAAAATAATTTGACTTCCGACTTATCTAAGAAAGATATTAAGGGATATTCTTCGATAAATAGAAAATATATGGAAAGCATTAAATAGGGTCTACCTTGAAATAAATGGCCATATCTTCATCTAAAATCGCCCAATTTCAATTATAAAGGTGTTTTTAGAATTCACTTGATCTTTGAAACAAAACTGCATTAAAACAATTTGACTTCCGACTCATCTAAGAAAGATATTAAGGGATATTCTTCGATAAATAGAAAATATATGGAAAGCATTAAATAGGGTCTACCTTGAAATAAATGGCCATATCTTCGTCAAAAATTGCCCAATTTCAATTATAAAGGTGTTTTTAGAATTCACTCGATCTTTGGAACAAAACTGCATTAAAACAATTTGACTTCCGACTCATCTAAGAAAGATATTAAGGGATATTCTTCGATAAATAGAAAATATATGGAAAGCATTAAATAGGGTCTACCTTGAAATAAATGGCCATATCTTCGTCAAAAATTGCCCCATTTCAATTATAAAGGTGTTTTTAGAATTCACTTGATCTTTGGAACAAAACTGCATTAAAACAATTTGACTTCCGACTCATCTAAGAAAGATATTAAGGGATATTCTTCGATAAATAGAAAATATATTGAAAGCATTAAATAGGGTCTACCTTGAAATAAATGGCCATATCTTCGTCAAAAATTGCCCCATTCCAATTATAAAGGTGTTTTTAGAATTCGCTTGATCTTTGGAACAAAACTGCATTAAAACAATTTGACTTCCGACTCATCTAAGAAAGATATTAAGGGATATTCTTCGATAAATAGAAAATATATGGAAAGCATTAAATAGGGTCTACCTTGAAATAAATGGCCATATCTTCGTCAAAAATTGCCCCACTTCAATTATAAAGGTGTTTTTAGAATTCACTCGATCTTTCGATCAAAACTGCATTAAAATAATTTGACTTCCGACTCATCTAAGAAAGATATTAAGGGATATTCTTCGATAAATAGAAAATATATGGAAAGCATTAAATAGGGTCTACCTTGAAATAAATGGCCATATCTTCGTCAAAAATTGCCCCACTTCAATTATAAAGGTGTTTTTAGAATTCGCTTAATCTTTGAAACAAAACTGCATTAAAATAATTTGACTTCCGACTCATCTAAGAAAGATATTAAGGGATATTCTTCGATAAATAGAAAATATATGGAAAGCATTAAATAGGGTCTACCTTGAAATAAATGGCCATATCTTCGTCAAAAATTGCCCCATTTCAATTATAAAGGTGTTTTTAGAATTCGCTTGATCTTTGGAACAAAACTGCATTAAAATAATTTGACTTTCGAGTCATCTAAGAAAGATATTAAGGGATATTCTTCGATAAATAGAAAATATATGGAAAGCATTAAATAGGGTCTACCTTGAAATAAATGGCCATATCTTCGTCAAAAATTGCCCCATTTCAATTATAAAGGTGTTTTTAGAATTCACTTGATCTTTGGAACAAAACTGCATTAAAACAATTTGACTTCCGACTCATCTAAGAAAGATATTAAGGGATATTCTTCGATAAATAGAAAATATATGGAAAGCATTAAATAGGGTCTACCTTGAAATAAATGGCCATATCTTCGTCAAAAATTGCCCCATTTCAATTATAAAGGTGTTTTTAGTATTCGCTCGATCTTTGGAACAAAACTGCATTAAAATAATTTGACTTCCGACTTATCTAAGAAAGATATTAAGGGATATTCTTCGATAAATAGAAAATATATGGAAAGCATTAAATAGGGTCTACCTTGAAATAAATGGCCATATCTTCATCTAAAATTGCCCAATTTCAATTATAAAGGTGTTTTTAGAATTCACTTGATCTTTGGAACAAAACTGCATTAAAACAATTTGACTTCCGACTCATCTAAGAAAGATATTAAGGGATATTCTTCGATAAATAGAAAATATATGGAAAGCATTAAATAGGGTCTACCTTGAAAAAAATGGCCATATCTTCGTCAAAAATTGCCCCATTTCAATTATAAAGGTGTTTTTAGAATTCACTCGATCTTTGGAACAAAACTGCATTAAAACAATTTGACTTCCGACTCATCTAAGAAAGATATTAAGGGATATTCTTCGATAAATAGAAAATATATGGAAAGCATTAAATAGGGTCTACCTTGAAATAAATGGCCATATCTTCGTCAAAAATTGCCCCATTTCAATTATAAAGGTGTTTTTAGAATTCGCTCGATCTTTGGAACAAAACTGCATTAAAATAATTTGACTTTCGACTCATCTAAGAAAGATATTAAGGGATATTCTTCGATAAATAGAAAATATATGGAAAGCATTAAATAGGGTCTACCTTGAAATAAATGGCCATTTCTTCGTCAAAAATTGCCCCATTTCAATTATAAAGGTGTTTTTAGAATTCACTTGATCTTTGGAACAAAACTGCATTAAAATATTTTGACTTCCGACTCATCTAAGAAAGATATTAAGGGATATTCTTCGATAAATAGAAAATATATGGAAAGCATTAAATAGGGTCTACCTTGAAATAAATGGCCATATCTTCGTCAAAAATTGCCCCATTTCAATTATAAAGGTGTTTTTAGAATTCACTTGATCTTTGGAACAAAACTGCATTAAAATAATTTGACTTCCGACTCATCTAAGAAAGATATTAAGGGATATTCTTTGATAAATAGAAAATATATGGAAAGCATTAAATAGGGTCTACCTTGAAATAAATGGCCATATCTTCGTCAAAAATTGCCCCACTTCAATTATAAAGGTGTTTTTAGAATTCACTCGATCTTTGGAACAAAACTGCATTAAAATAATTTGACTTCCGACTCATCTAAGAGAGATATTAAGGGATATTCGATAAATAGAAAATATATGGAAAGCATTAAATAGGGTCTACCTTGAAATAAATGGCCATATCTTCGTCAAAAACTGCCCCACTTCAATTATAAAGGTGTTTGTAGAATTCACTTAATCTTTGGAACAAAACTGCATTAAAATAATTTGACTTCCGACTCATCTAAGAAAGATATTAAGGGATATTCTTCGATAAATAGAAAATATATGGAAAGCATTAAATAGGGTCTACCTTGAAATAAATGGCCATTTCTTCGTCAAAAATTGCCCCATTTCAATTATAAAGGTGTTTTTAGAATTCACTTGATCTTTGAAACAAAACTGCATTAAAATATTTTGACTTCCGACTCATGTAAGAAAGATATTAAGGGATATTCTTCGATAAATAGAAAATATATGGAAAGCATTAAATAGGGTCTACCTTGAAATAAATGGCCATATCTTCGTCAAAAATTGCCCCACTGCAATTATAAAGGTGTTTTTAGAATTCACTCGATCTTTGAAACAAAACTGCATTAAAATAATTTGACTTCCGACTTATCTAAGAAAGATATTAAGGGATATTCTTCGATAAATAGAAAATATATGGAAGGCAATAAATAGGGTCTACCTTGAAATAAATGGCCATATCCGTCAAAAATTGCCGTATTTCAATTATAAAGGTGTTTTTAAAATTCACTCAATCTTTGGAACAAAACTGCATTAAAATAAATTGACTTCCGACTCATCTAAGCAAGATATTAAGGGATATTCTTCGATAAATAGAAAATATATGGAAAGCATTAAATAGGGTCTACCTTGAAATAAATGGCCATATCTTCGTAAAAAATTGCCCCATTTCAATTATAAAAGTGTTTTTAGATTTCATTTAATCTTTGGAACAAAACTGCATTAAAATAATTTGACTTCCGACTCATCTAAGAAAGATATTAAGGGATATTCGATAAATAGAAAATATATGGAACGCATTAAATAGGGTCTACCTTGAAATAAATGGCCATATCTTCGTCAAAAATTGCCCCACTTCAATTATAAAGGTGTTTTTAGAATTCACTTGATCTTTGGAACAAAACTGCATTAAAATAATTTGACTTCCGACTCATCTAAGAAAGATATTAAGGGATATTCTTCGATAAATAGAAAATATATGGAAAGCATTAAATAGGGTCTACCTTGAAATAAATGGCCATTTCTTCGTCAAAAATTGCTCCATTTCAATTATAAAGGTGTTTTTAGAATTCACTTGATCTTTGGAACAAAACTGCATTAAAATAATTTGACTTCCGACTCATGTAAGAAAGATATTAAGGGATATTCTTCGATAAATAGAAAATATATGGAAAGCATTAAATAGGGTCTACCTTGAAATAAATGGCCATATCTTCGTCAAAAATTGCCCCACTTCAATTATAAAGGTGTTTTTAGAATTCGCTCGATCTTTGAAACAAAACTGCATTAAAATAATTTGACTTCCGACTCATCTAAGAAAGATATTAAGGGATATTCTTCGATAAATAGAAAATATATGGAAGGCAATAAATAGGGTCTACCTTGAAATAAATGGCCATATCTTCATCTAAAATTGCCCAATTTCAATTATAAAGGTGTTTTTAGAATTCACTCGATCTTTGAAACAAAACTGCATTAAAACAATTTGACTTCCGACTCATCTAAGAAAGATATTAAGGGATATTCTTCGATAAATAGAAAATATATGGAAAGCATTAAATAGGGTCAACCTTGAAATAAATGGCCATATCTTCGTCAAAAATTGCCCCATTTCAATTATAAAGGTGTTTTTAGAATTCGCTTGATCTTTGGAACAAAACTGCATTAAAATAATTTGACTTCCGACTCATCTAAGAAAGATATTAAGGGATATTCTTGATTAACAGAAAATATATGGAAAGCATTAAATAGGGTCTACCTTGAAATAAATGGCCATATCTTCGTCCAAAATTGCCCCATTTCCATTATAAAGGTGTTTTTAGAATTCACTCGATCTTTGGAACAAAACTGCATTAAAATAATTTGACTTCCGACTCATCTAAGAAAGATATTAGGGGATATTCTTCGATAAATAGAAAATATATGGAAAGCATTAAATAGGGTCTACCTTGAAATAAATGGCCATTTCTTCGTCAAAAATTAACCCATTTCAATTATAAAGGTGTTTTTAGAATTAACTTGATCTTTCGAACAAAACTGCATTAAAATATTTTGACTTCCGACTCATCTAAGAAAGATATTAAGGGATATTCTTCGATAAATAGAAAATATATGGAAAGCATTAAATAGGGTCTACCTTGAAATAAATGGCCATATCTTCGTCAAAAATTGCCCCATTTCAATTATAAAGGTGTTTTTAAAATTCACTTGATCTTTGGAACAAAACTGCATTAAAACAATTTGACTTCCGACTCATCTAAGAAAGATATTAAGGGATATTCTTCGATAAATAGAAAATATATGGAAAGCATTAAATAGGGTCTACCTTGAAATAAATCGCCATTTCTTCGTCAAAAACTGCCCCATTTCAATTATAAAGGTGTTTTTAGAATTCACTTGATCTTTGGAACAAAACAGCATTAAAACAATTTGACTTCCGAGTCATCTAAGAAAGGTATTAAGGGATATTCTTCGATAAATAGAAAATATATGGAAAGCATTAAATAGGGTCTACCTTGAAATAAATGGCCATATCGTCGTCTAAAATTGCCCAATTTCAATTATAAAGGTGTTTTTAGAATTCACTCGATCTTTGAAACAAAACTGCATTAAAACAATTTGACTTCCGACTCATCTAAGAAAGATATTAAGGGATATTCTTCGATAAATAGAAAATATATGGAAAGCATTAAATAGGGTCTACCTTGAAATAAATGGCCATTTCTTCGTCAAAAATTGCCCCATTTCAATTATAAAGGTGTTTTTAGAATTCACTTGATCTTTCGAACAAAACTGCATTAAAATATTTTGACTTCCGACTCATCTAAGAAAGATATTAAGGGATATTCTTCGATAAATAGAAAATATATGGAAAGCATTAAATAGGGTCTACCTTGAAATAAATGGCCATATCTTCGTCAAAAATTGCCCCATTTCAATTATAAAGGTGTTTTTAGAATTCACTTGATCTTTGGAACAAAACTGCATTAAAACAATTTGACTTCCGACTCATCTAAGAAAGATATTAAGGGATATTCTTCGATAAATAGAAAATATATGGAAAGCATTAAATAGGGTCTACCTTGAAATAAATGGCCATTTCTTTGTCAAAAATTGCCCCATTTCAAATATAAAGGTGTTTTTAGAGTTCACTTGATCTTTGGAACAAAACTGCATTAAAACAATTTGACTTCCAACTCATCTAAGAAAGATATTAAGGGATATTCTTCGATAAATAGAAAATATATGGAAAGCATTAAATAGGGTCTACCTTGAAATAAATGGCCATTTCTTCGTCATAAACTGCCCCATTTCAATTATAAAGGTGTTTTTAGAATTCACTTGATCTTTGGAACAAAACTGCATTAAAATATTTTGACTTCCGACTCATCTAAGAAAGATATTAAGGGATATTCTTCGATAAATAGAAAATATATGGAAAGCATTAAATAGGGTCTACCTTGAAATAAATGGCCATATCTTCGTCAAAAATTGCCCCATTTCAATTATAAAGGTGTTTTTAGAATTCGCTCGATCTTTGGAACAAAACTGCATTAAAATAATTTGACTTCCGACTCATCTAAGAAAGATATTAAGGGATATTCTTCGATAAATAGAAAATATATGGAAAGCATTAAATGGGGTCTAGCTTGAAATAAATGGCCATATCTTCGTCAAAAATTGCCCCATTTCAATTATAAAGGTGTTTTTAGAATTCACTCGATCTTTGGAACAAAACTGCATTAAAATAATTTGACTTCCGACTCATCTAAGAAAGATATTAAGGGATATTCTTGATAAATAGAAAATATATGGAAAGCATTAAATAGGGTCTACCTTGAAATAAATGGCCATTTCTTCGTCAAAAATTGCCCCATTTCAATTATAAAGGTGTTTTTAGAATTCACTTGATCTTTGGAACAAAACTGCATTAAAATATTTTGACTTCCGACTCATCTAAGAAAGATATTAAGGGATATTCTTCGATAAGTAGAAAATATATGGAAAGCATTAAATAGGGTCTACCTTGAAATAAATGGCCATATCTTCGTCAAAAATTGCCCCATTTCAATTATAAAGGTGTTTTTAGAATTCACTTGATCTTTGGAACAAAACTGCATTAAAATAATTTGACTTCCGACTCATCTAAGAAAGATATTAAGGGATATTCTTTGATAAATAGAAAATATATGGAAAGCATTAAATAGGGTCTACCTTGAAATAAATGGCCATATCTTCGTCAAAAATTGCCCCATTTCAATTATAAAGGTGTTTTTAGAATTCACTCGATCTTTGAAACAAAAGTGCATTAAAATAATTTGACTTCCGACTCATCTAAGAAAGATATTAAGGGATATTCTTCGATAAATAGAAAATATATGGAAAGCATTAAATAGGGTCTACCTTGAAATAAATGGCCATTTCTTCGTCAAAAATTGCCCCATTTCAATTATAAAGGTGTTTTTAGAATTCACTTGATCTTTGGAACAAAACTGCATTAAAATAATTTGACTTCCGACTCATGTAAGAAAGATATTAAGGGATATTCTTCGATAAATAGAAAATATATGGAAAGCATTAAATAGGGTCTACCTTGAAATAAATGGCCATATCTTCGTCAAAAATTGCCCCACTTCAATTATAAAGGTGTTTTTAGAATTCACTCGATCTTTGAAACAAAACTGCATTAAAATAATTTGACTTTCGACTTATCTAAGAAAGATATTAAGGGATATTCTTCGATAAATAGAAAATATATGGAAGGCAATAAATAGGGTCTACCTTGAAATAAATGGCCATATCTTCATCTAAAATCGCCCAATTTCAATTATAAAGGTGTTTTTAGAATTCACTCGATCTTTCAAACAAAACTGCATTAAAATAATTTGACTTCCGACTCATCTAAGAAAGATATTAAGGGATATTCTTCGATAAATAGAAAATATATGGAAAGCATTAAATAGGGTCAACCTTGAAATAAATGGCCATATCTTCGTCAAAAATTGCCCCATTTCAATTATAAAGGTGTTTTTAGAATTCACTTGATCTTTGGAACAAAACAGCATTAAAACAATTTGACTTCCGAGTCATCTAAGAAAGGTATTAAGGGATATTCTTCGATAAATAGAAAATATATGGAAAGCATTAAATAGGGTCTACCTTGAAATAAATGGCCATATCGTCGTCTAAAATTGCCCAATTTCAATTATAAAGGTGTTTTTAGAATTCACTCGATCTTTGGAACAAAACTGCATTAAAACAATTTGACTTCCGACTCATCTAAGAAAGATATTAGGGGATATTCTTCGATAAATAGAAAATATATGGAAAGCATTAAATAGGGTCTACCTTGAAATAAATGGCCATTTCTTCGTCAAAAATTACCCCATTTCAATTATAAAGGTGTTTTTAGAATTCACTTGATCTTTCGAACAAAACTGCCTTAAAATATTTTGACTGCCGACTCATCTAAGAAAGATATTAAGGGATATTCTTCGATAAATAGAAAATATATGGAAAGCATTAAATAGGGTCTACCTTGAAATAAATGGCCATATCTTCGTCAAAAATTGCCCCATTTCAATTATAAAGGTGTTTTTAGAATTCACTTGATCTTTGGAACAAAACTGCATTAAAACAATTTGACTTCCGACTCATCTAAGAAAGATATTAAGGGATATTCTTCGATAAATAGAAAATATATGGAAAGCATTAAATAGGGTCTACCTTGAAATAAATGGCCATTTCTTCGTCAAAAATTGCCCCATTTCAATTATAAAGGTGTTTTTAGAATTCACTTGATCTTTGGAACAAAACTGCATTAAAACAATTTGACTTCCGACTCATCTAAGAAAGATATTAAGGGATATTCTTCGATAAATAGAAAATATATGGAAAGCATTAAATAGGGTCTACCTTGAAATAAATGGCCATATCTTCGTCAAAAATTGCCCCATTTCAATTATAAAGGTGTTTTTAGAATTCACTTGATCTTTGGAACAAAACTGCATTAAAATATTTTGACTTCCGACTCATCTAAGAAAGATATTAAGGGATATTCTTCGATAAATAGAAAATATATGGAAAGCATTAAATAGGGTCTACCTTGAAATAAATGGCCATATCTTCGTCAAAAATTGCCCCATTTCAATTATAAAGGTGTTTTTAGAATTCGCTCGATCTTTGGAATAAAACTGCATTAAAATAATTTGACTTCCGACTCATCTAAGAAAGATATTAAGGGATATTCTTCGATAAATAGAAAATATATGGAAAGCATTAAATAGGGTCTAGCTTGAAATAAATGGCCATATCTTCGTCAAAAATTGCCCCATTTCAATTATAAAGGTGTTTTTAGAATTCACTCGATCTTTGGAACAAAACTGCATTAAAATAATTTGACTTCCGACTCATCTAAGAAAGATATTAAGGGATATTCTTGATAAATAGAAAATATATGGAAAGCATTAAATAGGGTCTACCTTGAAATAAATGGCCATATCTTCGTCAAAAATTGCCCCACTTCAATTATAAAGGTGTTTTTAGAATTCGCTTAATCTTTGAAACAAAACTGCATTAAAATAATTTGACTTCCGACTCATCTAAAAAAGATATTAAGGGATATTCTTCGATAAATAGAAAATATATGGAAAGCATTAAATAGGGTCTACCTTGAAATAAATGGCCATATCTTCGTCAAAAACTGCCCCACTTCAATTATAAAGGTGTTTGTAGAATTCACTTAATCTTTGGAACAAAACTGCATTAAAATAATTTGACTTCCGACTCATCTAAGAAAGATATTAAGGGATATTCTTCGATAAATAGAAAATATATGGAAAGCATTAAATAGGGTCTACCTTGAAATAAATGGCCATATCTTCGTCAAAAATTGCCCCATTTCAATTATAAAGGTGTTTTTAAAATTCACTTGATCTTTGGAACAAAACTGCATTAAAATAATTTGACTTCCGACTCATCTAAGAAAGATATTAAGGGATATTCTTCGATTAATAGAAAATATATGCCAAACATTAAATAGGGTCTACCTTGAAATAAATGGCCATATCTTCGTCAAAAATTGCCCCACTTCAATTATAAAGGTGTTTTTAGAATTCGCTAGATCTTTGGAACAAAACTGCATTAAAATAATTTGACTTCCGACTTATCTAAGAAAGATATTAAGGGATATTCTTCGATAAATAGAAAATATATGGAAGGCAATAAATAGGGTCTACCTTGAAATAAATGGCCATATCTTCATCTAAAATTGCCCAATTTCAATTATAAAGGTGTTTTTAGAATTCACTTGATCTTTGGAACAAAACTGCATTAAAACAATTTGACTTCCGACTCATCTAAGAAAGATATTAAGGGATATTCTTCGATAAATAGAAAATATATGGAAAGCATTAAATAGGGTCAACCTTGAAATAAATGGCCATATCTTCGTCAAAAATTGCCCCATTTCAATTATAAAGGTGTTTTTAGAATTCACTTGATCTTTGGAACAAAACAGCATTAAAACAATTTGACTTCCGAGTCATCTAAGAAAGGTATTAAGGGATATTCTTCGATAAATAGAAAATATATGGAAAGCATTAAATAGGGTCTACCTTGAAATAAATGGCCATATCGTCGTCTAAAATTGCCCAATTTCAATTTTAAACGTGTTTTTAGAATTCACTCGATCTTTGGAACAAAACTGCATTAAAACAATTTGACTTCCGACTCATCTAAGAAAGATATTAGGGGATATTCTTCGATAAATAGAAAATATATGGAAAGCATTAAATAGGGTCTACCTTGAAATAAATGGCCATTTCTTCGTCAAAAATTACCCCATTTCAATTATAAAGGTGTTTTTAGAATTCACTTGATCTTTCGAACAAAACTGCCTTAAAATATTTTGACTGCCGACTCATCTAAGAAATATATTAAGGGATATTCTTCGATAAATAGAAAATATATGGAAAGCATTAAATAGGGTCTACCTTGAAATAAATGGCCATATCTTCGTCAAAAATTGCCCCATTTCAATTATAAAGGTGTTTTTAGATTTCACTCGATCTTTGGAACAAAACTGCATTAAAATTATTTGACTTCCGGCTCATCTAAGAAAGATATTAAGGGATATTCTTCGATAAATAGAAAATATATGGAAAGCATTAAATTGGGTCAACCTTGAAATAAATGGCCATATCTTCGTCAAAAATTGCCCCATTTCAATTATAAAGGTGTTTTTAGAATTCACTTGATCTTTGAAACAAAATTGTATTAAAATATTTTGACTTCCGACTCATCTAAGAAAGATATTAAGGGATATTCTTCGATAAATAGAAAATATATGGAAAGCATTAAACAGGGTGTACCGTGAAATAAATGGCCATATATTCGTCAAAAATTGCCCCATTTCAATTATAAAGGCGTTTTTAGAATTCACTCGATCTTTGGAACAAAATTGCATTAAAATAATTTGACTTCCGACTCATCTAAGAAAGATATTAAGGGATATTCTTCGATAAATAGAAAATATATGGAAAGCATTAAATAGGGTCAACCTTGAAATAAATGGCCATATCTTCGTCAAAAATTGCCCCATTTCAATTATGAAGGTGTTTTTAGAATTCACTCGATCTTTCAAACAAAATTAAATTAAAATAATTTGACTTCCGACTCATCTAAGAAAGATATTAAGGGATATTCTTCGATTAATAGAAAATATAAGCCAAACATTAAATAGGGTCTACCTTGAAATAAATGGCCACATCTTCGTCAAAAATTGCCCCACTTCAATTATAAAGGTGTTTTTAGAATTCGCTTAATCTTTGAAACAAAACTGCATTAAAATAATTTGACTTCCGACTCATCTAAAAAAATATTGAGGGATATTCTTCGATAAATAGAAAATATATGGAAAGCATTAAATAGGGTCTACCTTGAAATAAATGGCCATATCTTCGTCAAAAACTGCCCCACTTCAATTATAAAGGTGTTTGTAGAATTCACTCAATCTTTGGAACAAAACTGCATTAAAATAATTTGACTTCCGTCTCATCTAAGAAAGATATTAAGGGATATTCTTCGATAAATAGAAAATATATGGAAGGCAGTAAATAGGGTCTACCTTGAAATAAATGGCCATATCTTCATCTAAAATTGCCCAATTTCAATTTCAAAGGTGTTTTTAGAATTCACTCGGAATTTGGAACAAAACTGCATTAAAACAATTTGACTTCCGACTCATCTAAGAAAGATATTAAGGGATATTCTTCGATAAATAGAAAATATATGGAAAGCATTAAATAGGGTCTACCTTGAAATAAATGGCCATATCTTCGTCAAAAATTGCCCCATTTCAATTATAAAGGTGTTTTTAGAATTCACTTGATCTTTGAAACAAAACTGCATTAAAATAATTTGACTTCCGACTCATCTAAGAAAGATATTAAGGGATATTCTTTGATAAATAGAAAATATATGGAAAGCATTAAATAGGGTCTACCTTGAAATAAATGGCCATATCTTCGTCAAAAATTGCCCCATTTCAATTATAAAGGTGTTTTTAGAATTCACTCAATCTTTGGAACAAAACTGCATTAAAATAATTTGACTTCCGACTCACCTAAGAAAGATATTAAGGGATATTCGATAAATAGAAAATATATGGAAAGCATTAAATAGGGTCTACCTTGAAATAAATAGCCATATCTTCGTCTAAAATTGACCCACTTCAATTATAAAGGTGTTTTTAGAATTCGCTTAATCTTTGAAACAAAACTGCATTAAAATAATTTGACTTCCGACTCATCTAAAAAAATATTAAGGGATATTCTTCGATAAATAGAAAATATATGGAAGGCATTAAATAGGGTCTACCTTGAAATAAATGGCCATATCTTCGTCAAAAACTGCCCCACTTCAATTATAAAGGTGTTTGTAGAATTCACACAATCTTTGGAACAAAACTGCATTAAAATAATTTGACTTCCGACTCATCTAAGAAAGATATTAAGGGATATTCTTCGATAAATAGAAAATATATGGAAAGCATTAAATAGGGTCTACCTTGAAATAAATGGCCATATCTTCATCTAAAATTGCCCAATTTCAATTATAAAGGTGTTTTTAGAATTCACTCGATCTTTGGAACAAAACTGCATTAAAACAATTTGACTTCCGACTCATCTAAGAAAGATATTAAGGGATATTCTTCGATAAATAGAAAATATATGGAAAGCATTAAATAGGGTCTACCTTGAAATAAATGGCCATATCTTCGTCAAAATCTGCCCCACATCAATTATAAAGGTGTTTTTAGAATTCACTTGATCTTTGGAACAAAACTGCATTAAAATAATTTGACTTCCGACTCATGTAAGAAAGATATTAAGGGATATTCTTCGATAAATAGAAAATATATGGAAAGCATTAAATAGGGTCTACCTTGAAATAAATGGCCATATCTTCGTCAAAAATTGCCCCATTTCAATTATAAAGGTGTTTTTAGAATTCGCTCGATCTTTGGAACAAAACTGCATTAAAATAATTTGACTTCCGACTCATCTAAGAAAGATATTAAGGGATATTCTTCGATAAATAGAAAATATATGGAAGGCAGTAAATAGGGTCTACCTTGAAATAAATGGCCATATCTTCATCTAAAATTGCCCAATTTCAATTATAAAGGTGTTTTTAGAATTCACTCGATCTTTGGAACAAAACTGCATTAAAACAATTTGACTTCCGACTCATCTAAGAAAGATATTAAGGGATATTCTTCGATAAATAGAAAATATATGGAAGGCAATAAATAGGGTCTACCTTGAAATAAATGGCCATATCTTCGTCAAAAATTGCCCCATTTCAATTATAAAGGTGTTTTTAGAATTCACTCGATCTTTCGAACAAAACTGCATTAAAAGAATTTGACTTCCGACTCATCTAAGAAAGATATTAAGGGATGTTCGATAAATAGAAAATATATGGAAAGCATTAAATAGGGTCTACCTTGAAATAAATGGCCATATCTTCGTCAAAAATTGCCCCACTTCAATTATAAAGGTGTTTTTAGAATTCACTCGATCTTTCGAACAAAACTGCATTAAAATAATTTGACTTCCGACTCATCTAAGAAAGATATTAAGGGATATTCTTCGATTAATAGAAAATATATTGAAAGCATTAAATAGGGTCAACCTTGAAATAAATGGCCATATCTTCGTCAAAAATTGCCCCACTTCAATTATAAAGGTGTTTTTAGAATTCGCTTAATCTTTGAAACAAAACTGCATTAAAATAATTTGACTTCCGACTCATCTAAAAAAGATATTAAGGGATATTCTTCGATAAATAGAAAATATATGGAAAGCATTAAATAGGGTCTACCTTGAAATAAATGGCCATATCTTCGTCAAAAACTGCCCCATTTCAATTATAAAGGTGTTTTTAGAATTCACTTGATCTTTGGAACAAAACTGCATTAAAATATTTTGACTTCCGACTCATGTAAGAAAGATATTAAGGGATATTCTTCGATAAATAGAAAATATATGGAAAGCATTAAATAGGGTCTACCTTGAAATAAATGGCCATATCTTCGTCAAAAATTGCCCCATTTCAATTATAAAGGTGTTTTTAAAATTCGCTCGATCTTTGGAACAAAACTGCGTTAAAATAATTTGACTTCCGACTTATCTAAGAAAGATATTAAGGGATATTCTTCGATAAATAGAAAATATATGGAAGGCAATAAATAGGGTCTACCTTGAAATAAATGGCCATATCTTCATCTAAAATTGCCCAATTTCAATTATAAAGGTGTTTTTAGAATTCACTTGATCTTTGGAACAAAACTGCATTAAAACAATTTGACTTCCGACTCATCTAAGAAAGATATTAAGGGATATTCTTCGATAAATAGAAAATATATGGAAAGCATTAAATAGGGTCTACCTTGAAATAAATGGCCATATCTTCGTCAAAAACTGCCCCACTTCAATTATAAAGGTGTTTGTAGAATTCACTCAATCTTTGGAACAAAACTGCATTAAAATAATTTGACTTCCGACTCATCTAAGAAAGATATTAAGGGATATTCTTCGATAAATAGAAAATATATGGAAGGCAGTAAATAGGGTCTACCTTGAAATAAATGGCCATATCTTCATCTAAAATTGCCCAATTTCAATTTCAAAGGTGTTTTTAGAATTCACTCGGAATTTGGAACAAAACTGCATTAAAACAATTTGACTTCCGACTCATCTAAGAAAGATATTAAGGGATATTCTTCGATAAATAGAAAATATATGGAAAGCATTAAATAGGGTCTACCTTGAAATAAATGGCCATATCTTCGTCAAAAATTGCCCCATTTCAATTATAAAGATGTTTTTAGAATTCACTTGATCTTTGGAACAAAACTGCATTAAAATAATTTGACTTCCGACTCATATAAGAAAGATATTAAGGGATATTCTTTGATAAATAGAAAATATATGGAAAGCATTAAATAGGGTCTACCTTGAAATAAATGGCCATATCTTCGTCAAAAATTGCCCCATTTCAATTATAAAGGTGTTTTTAGAATTCACTCAATCTTTGGAACAAAACTGCATTAAAATAATTTGACTTCCGACTCACCTAAGAAAGATATTAAGGGATATTCGATAAATAGAAAATATATGGAAAGCATTAAATAGGGTCTACCTTGAAATAAATGGCCATATCTTCGTCAAAAATTGCCCCACTTCAATTATAAAGGTGTTTTTAGAATTCGCTTAATCTTTGAAACAAAACTGCATTAAAATAATTTGACTTCCGACTCATCTAAAAAATATTAAGGGATATTCTTCGATAAATAGAAAATATATGGAAGGCATTAAATAGGGTCTACCTTGAAATAAATGGCCATATCTTCGTCAAAAACTGCCCCACTTCAATTATAAAGGTGTTTGTAGAATTCACACAATCTTTGGAACAAAACTGCATTAAAATAATTTGACTTCCGACTCATCTAAGAAAGATATTAAGGGATATTCTTCGATAAATAGAAAATATATGGAAGGCAGTAAATAGGGTCTACCTTGAAATAAATGGCCATATCTTCATCTAAAATTGCCCAATTTCAATTATAAAGGTGTTTTTAGAATTCACTCGATCTTTGGAACAAAACTGCATTAAAACAATTTGACTTCCGACTCATCTAAGAAAGATATTAAGGGATATTCTTCGATAAATAGAAAATATATGGAAAGCATTAAATAGGGTCTACCTTGAAATAAATGGCCATATCTTCGTCAAAATCTGCCCCACATCAATTATAAAGGTGTTTTTAGAATTCACTTGATCTTTGGAACAAAACTGCATTAAAATAATTTGACTTCCGACTCATGTAAGAAAGATATTAAGGGATATTCTTCGATAAATAGAAAATATATGGAAAGCATTAAATAGGGTCTACCTTGAAATAAATGGCCATATCTTCGTCAAAAATTGCCCCATTTCAATTATAAAGGTGTTTTTAGAATTCGCTCGATCTTTGGAACAAAACTGCATTAAAATAATTTGACTTCCGACTCATCTAAGAAAGATATTAAGGGATATTCTTCGATAAATAGAAAATATATGGAAGGCAGTAAATAGGGTCTACCTTGAAATAAATGGCCATATCTTCATCTAAAATTGCCCAATTTCAATTATAAAGGTGTTTTTAGAATTCACTCGATCTTTGGAACAAAACTGCATTAAAACAATTTGACTTCCGACTCATCTAAGAAAGATATTAAGGGATATTCTTCGATAAATAGAAAATATATGGAAGGCAATAAATAGGGTCTACCTTGAAATAAATGGCCATATCTTCGTCAAAAATTGCCCCATTTCAATTATAAAGGTGTTTTTAGAATTCACTCGATCTTTCGAACAAAACTGCATTAAAAGAATTTGACTTCCGACTCATCTAAGAAAGATATTAAGGGATGTTCGATAAATAGAAAATATATGGAAAGCATTAAATAGGGTCTACCTTGAAATAAATGGCCATATCTTCGTCAAAAATTGCCCCACTTCAATTATAAAGGTGTTTTTAGAATTCACTCGATCTTTCGAACAAAACTGCATTAAAATAATTTGACTTCCGACTCATCTAAGAAAGATATTAAGGGATATTCGATAAATAGAAAATATATTGAAAGCATTAAATAGGGTCAACCTTGAAATAAATGGCCATATCTTCGTCAAAAATTGCCCCACTTCAATTATAAAGGTGTTTTTAGAATTCGCTTAATCTTTGAAACAAAACTGCATTAAAATAATTTGACTTCCGACTCATCTAAAAAAGATATTAAGGGATATTCTTCGATAAATAGAAAATATATGGAAAGCATTAAATAGGGTCTACCTTGAAATAAATGGCCATATCTTCGTCAAAAACTGCCCCATTTCAATTATAAAGGTGTTTTTAGAATTCACTTGATCTTTGGAACAAAACTGCATTAAAATATTTTGACTTCCGACTCATGTAAGAAAGATATTAAGGGATATTCTTCGATAAATAGAAAATATATGGAAAGCATTAAATAGGGTCTACCTTGAAATAAATGGCCATATCTTCGTCAAAAATTGCCCCATTTCAATTATAAAGGTGTTTTTAAAATTCGCTCGATCTTTGGAACAAAACTGCGTTAAAATAATTTGACTTCCAACTCATCTAAGAAAGATATTAAGGGATATTCTTCGATAAATAGAAAATATATGGAAAGCATTAAATAGGGTCTACCTTGAAATAAATGGTCATATCTTCGTCAAAAATTGCCCCATTTCAATTATAAAGGTGTTTTTAGAATTCACTTGATCTTTGGAACAAAACTGCATTAAAATAATTTGACTTCCGACTCATCTAAGAAAGATATTAAGGGATATTCTTCGATAAATAGAAAATATATGGAAAGCATTAAATAGGATCTACCTTGAAATAAATGGCCATATCTTCGTCAAAAATTGCCCCATTTCAATTCTAAAGGTGTTTTTAGAATTCGCTCGATCTTTGGAACAAAACTGCATTAAAATAATTTAACTTCCGACTCATCTAAGAAAGATATTAAGGTATATTCTTTGATAAATAGAAAATATATGGAAAGCATTAAATAGGGTCTACCTTGAAATAAATGGCCATATCTTCGTCAAAAATTGCCCCATTTCAATTATAAAGGTGTTTTTAGAATTCACTCGATCTTTCAAACAAAACTGCATTAAAATAATTTGACTTCCGACTCATCTAAGAAAGATATTAAGGGATATTCGATAAATAGAAAATATATGGAAAGCATTAAATAGGGTCTACCTTGAAATAAATGGCCATATCTTCGTCAAAAATTGCCCCACTTCAATTATAAAGGTGTTTTTAGAATTCGCTTAATCTTTGAAACAAAACTGCATTAAAATAATTTGACTTCCGACTCATCTAAAAAAGATATTAAGGGATATTCTTCGATAAATAGAAAATATATGGAAAGCATTAAATAGGGTCTACCTTGAAATAAATGGCCATATCTTCGTCAAAAACTGCCCCACTTCAATTATAAAGGTGTTTGTAGAATCCACTCAATCTTTGAAACAAAACTGCATTAAAATAATTTGACTTCCGACTCATCTAAGAAAGATATTAAGGGATATTCTTCGATAAATAGAAAATATATGGAAAGCATTAAATAGGGTCTACCTTGAAATAAATGGCCATATCTTCGTCAAAAATTGCCCCATTTCAATTATAAAGGTGTTTTTAGAATTCGCTCGATCTTTGGAACAAAACTGCATTAAAATAATTTGACTTCCGACTCATCTAAAAAAGATATTAAGGGATATTCTTCGATAAATAGAAAATATATGGAAGGCAATAAATAGGGTCTACCTTGAAATAAATGGCCATATCTTCATCTAAAATTGCCCAATTTCAATTATAAAGGTGTTTTTAGAATTCACTTGATCTTTGGAACAAAACTGCATTAAAACAATTTGACTTCCAACTCATCTAAGAAAGATATTAAGGGATATTCTTCGATAAATAGAAAATATATTGAAAGCATTAAATAGGGTCTACCTTGAAATAAATGGCCATATCTTCGTCAAAAGTTGCCCCATTTCAATTATAAAGGTGTTTTTAGAATTCACTCGATCTTTGGAACAAAACTGCATTAAAATAATTTGACTTCCAACTCATCTAAGAAAGATATTAAGGGATATTCTTCGATAAATAGAAAATATATGGAAAGCATTAAATAGGGTCTACCTTGAAATAAATGGCCATATCTTCGTCAAAAATTGCCCCATTTCAATTATAAAGGTGTTTTTAGAATTCGCTCGATCTTTGGAACAAAACTGCATTAAAATAATTTGACTTCCGACTCATCTAAGAAAGATATTAAGGTATATTCTTTGATAAATAGAAAATATATGGAAAGCATTAAATAGGGTCTACCTTGAAATAAATGGCCATATCTTCGTCAAAAATTGCCCCATTTCAATTATAAAGGTGTTTTTAGAATTCACTCGATCTTTCAAACAAAACTGCATTAAAATAATTTGACTTCCGACTCATCTAAGAAAGATATTAAGGGATATTCGATAAATAGAAAATATATGGAAAGCATTTAATAGGGTCTACCTTGAAATAAATGGCCATATCTTCGTCAAAAATTGCCCCACTTCAATTATAAAGGTGTTTTTAGAATTCGCTTAATCTTTGAAACAAAACTGCATTAAAATAATTTGACTTCCGACTCATCTAAAAAAGATATTAAGGGATATTCTTCGATAAATAGAAAATATATGGAAAGCATTAAATAGGGTCTACCTTGAAATAAATGGCCATATCTTCGTCAAAAACTGCCCCACTTCAATTATAAAGGTGTTTGTAGAATTCACTCAATCTTTGAAACAAAACTGCATTAAAATAATTTGACTTCCGACTCATCTAAGAAAGATATTAAGGGATATTCTTCGATAAATAGAAAATATATGGAAAGCATTAAATAGGGTCTACTTTGAAATAAATGGCCATTTCTTCGTCAAAAATTGCCCCATTTCAATTATAAAGATGTTTTTAGAATTCACTTGATCTTTGGAACAAAACTGCATTAAAATAATTTGACTTTCGACTCATCTAAGAAAGATATTAAGGGATATTCTTCGATAAATAGAAAATATATGGAAGGCAATAAATAGGGTCTACCTTGAAATAAATGGCCATATCTTCATCTAAAATTGCCCAATTTCAATTATAAAGGTGTTTTTAGAATTCACTTGATCTTTGGAACAAAACTGCATTAAAACAATTTGACTTCCGACTCATCTAAGAAAGATATTAAGGGATATTCTTCGATAAATAGAAAATATATGGAAAGCATTAAATAGGGTCTACCTTGAAATAAATGGCCATATCTTCATCTAAAATTGCCCAATTTCAATTATAAAGGTGTTTTTAGAATTCACTTGATCTTTGGAACAAAACTGCATTAAAACAATTTGACTTCCGACTCATCTAAGAAAGATATTAAGGGATATTCTTCGATAAATAGAAAATATATGGAAAGCATTAAATAGGGTCTACCTTGAAATAAATGGCCATATCTTCGTCAAAAATTGCCCCATTTCAATTATAAAGGTGTTTTTAGAATTCACTTGATCTTTGGAACAAAACTGCATTAAAACAATTTGACTTCCGACTCATCTAAGAAAGATATTAAGGGATATTCTTCGATAAATAGAAAATATATGGAAAGCATTAAATAGGGTCTACCTTGAAATAAATGGCCATATCTTCATCTAAAATTGCCCAATTTCAATTATAAAGGTGTTTTTAGAATTCACTCGATCTTTGGAACAAAACTGCATTAAAACAATTTGACTTCCGACTCATCTAAGAAAGATATTAAGGGATATTCTTCGATAAATAGAAAATATATGGAAAGCATTAAATAGGGTCTACCTTGAAATAAATGGCCATATCTTCGTCAAAAATTGCCCCATTTCAATTATAAAGGTGTTTTTAGAATTCGCTCGATCTTTGGAACAAAACTGCATTAAAACAATTTGACTTCCGACTCATCTAAGAAAGATATTAAGGGATATTCTTCGATAAATAG
Source organism: Drosophila grimshawi (assembly GCF_018153295.1). Lineage (NCBI taxonomy): Eukaryota > Metazoa > Arthropoda > Insecta > Diptera > Drosophilidae > Drosophila > Drosophila grimshawi. The sequence continues at coordinate 4,770 of NW_025063746.1, read as the reverse complement.
AAAATATATGGAAAGCATTAAATAGGGTCTACCTTGAAATAAATGGCCATATCTTCGTCAAAAATTGCCCCATTTCAATTATAAAGGTGTTTTTAGAATTCACTCGATCTTTCAAACAAAACTGCATTAAAATAATTTGACTTCCGACTCATCTAAGAAAGATATTAAGGGATATTCGATAAATAGAAAATATATGGAAAGCATTAAATAGGGTCTACCTTGAAATAAATGGCCATATCTTCGTCAAAAACTGCCCCACTTCAATTATAAAGGTGTTTGTAGAATTCACTCAATCTTTGGAACAAAACTGCATTAAAATAATTTGACTTCCGACTCATCTAAGAAAGATATTAAGGGATATTCTTCGATAAATAGAAAATATATGGAAAGCATTAAATAGGGTCTACCTTGAAATAAATGGCCATTTCTTCGTCAAAAATTGCCCCATTTCAATTATAAAGGTGTTTTTAGAATTCACTTGATCTTTGGAACAAAACTGGATTAAAATAATTTGACTTCCGACTCATCTAAGAAAGATATTAAGGGATATTCTTTGATAAATAGAAAATATATGGAAAGCATTAAATAGGGTATACCTTGAAATAAATGGCCATATCTTCGTCAAAAATTGCCCCATTTCAATTATAAAGGTGTTTTTAGAATTCGCTTGACTTTTGGAACAAAACTGCATTAAAATCATTTGACTTCCGACTCATCTAAGAAAGATATTAAGGGATATTCGATAAATAGAAAATATATGGAAAGCATTAAATAGGGTCTACCTTGAAATAAATGGCCATATCTTCGTCAAAAATTGCCCCACTTCAATTATAAAGGTGTTTTTAGAATTCGCTTAATCTTTGAAACAAAACTGCATTAAAATAATTTGACTTCCGACTCATCTAAAAAAGATATTAAGGGATATTCTTCGATAAATAGAAAATATATGGAAAGCATTAAATAGGGTCTACCTTGAAATAAATGGCCATATCTTCGTCAAAAATTGCCCCATTTCAATTATAAAGGTGTTTTTAGAATTCACTTGATCTTTGGAACAAAACTGCATTAAAATAATTTGACTTCCGACTCATCTAAGAAAGATATTAAGGGATATTCTTTGATAAATAGAAAATATATGGAAAGCATTAAATAGGGTCTACCTTGAAATAAATGGCCATTTCTTCGTCAAAAATTGCCCCATTTCAATTATAAAGGTGTTTTTAGAATTCGCTCGATCTTTGGAACAAAACTGCATTAAAATATTTTGACTTCCGACTCATGTAAGAAAGATATTAAGGGATATTCTTCGATAAATAGAAAATATATGGAAAGCATTAAATAGGGTCTACCTTGAAATAAATGGCCATATCTTCGTCAAAAATTGCCCCATTTCAATTATAAAGGTGTTTTTAGAATTCGCTCGATCTTTGGAACAAAACTGCATTAAAATAATTTGACTTCCGACTCATCTAAGAAAGATATTAAGGGATATTCTTCGATAAATAGAAAATATATGGAAAGCATTAAATAGGGTCTACCTTGAAATAAATGGCCATATCTTCATCTAAAATTGCCCAATTTCAATTATAAAGGTGTTTTTAGAATTCACTCGATCTTTGGAACAAAACTGCATTAAAACAATTTGACTTCCGACTCATCTAAGAAAGATATTAAGGGATATTCTTCGATAAATAGAAAATATATGGAAAGCATTAAATAGGGTCTACCTTGAAATAAATGGCCATATCTTCGTCAAAAACTGCCCCACTTCAATTATAAAGGTGTTTGTAGAATTCACTCAATCTTTGGAACAAAACTGCATTAAAATAATTTGACTTCCGCCTCATCTAAGAAAGATATTAAGGGATATTCTTCGATAAATAGAAAATATATGGAAAGCATTAAATAGGGTCTACCTTGAAATAAATGGCCATTTCTTCGTCAAAAATTGCCCCATTTCAATTATAAAGGTGTTTTTAGAATTCACTTGATCTTTGGAACAAAACTGCATTAAAATAATTTGACTTCCGACTCATCTAAGAAAGATATTAAGGGATATTCTTCGATAAATAGAAAATATATGGAAAGCATTAAATAGGGTCTACCTTGAAATAAATGGCCCTATCTTCATCTAAAATTGCCCAATTTCAATTATAAAGGTGTTTTTAGAATTCACTTGATCTTTGGAATAAAACTGCATTAAAACAATTTGACTTCCGACTCATCTAAGAAAGATATTAAGGGATATTCTTCGATAAATAGAAAATATATGGAAAGCATTAAATAGGGTCTACCTTTTAATAAATGGCCATTTCTTCGTCAAAAATTGCCCCATTTCAATTATAAAGGTGTTTTTAGAATTCACTTGATCTTTGGAACAAAACTGCATTAAAATATTTTGACTTCCGACTCATGTAAGAAAGATATTAAGGGATATTCTTCGATAAATAGAAAATATATGGAAAGCATTAAATAGGGTCTACCTTGAAATAAATGGCCATATCTTCGTCAAAAATTGCCCCATTTCAATTATAAAGGTGTTTTTAGAATTCACTTGATCTTTGGAACAAAACTGCATTAAAATAATTTGACTTCCGACTCATCTAAAAAAGATATTAAGGCATATTCTTCGATAAATAGAAAATATATGCAAGCATTAAATAGGGTCTACCTTGAAATAAATGGCCATATCTTCATCTAAAATTGCCCAATTTCAATTATAAAGGTGTTTGTTAGAATGCACTTGATCTTTGGAGCAAAACTGCATTAATATAATTTGACTTCCGACTCATCTAAGAAAGATATTAAGGGATATTCTTCGATAAATAGAAAATATATGGAAAGCATTAAATAGGGTCTACCTTGAAATAAATGGCCATATCTTCGTCAAAAATTGCCCCATTTCAATTATAAAGGTGTTTTTAGAATTCACTTGATCTTTGGAACAAAACTGCATTAAAACAATTTGACGTCCGACTCATCTACAAAAGATACTAAGGGATATTCACCGATAAATAGAAAATATATGGAAAGCATTAAATAGGGTCTACCTTGAAATAAATGGCCATATCTTCATCCAAAATTGCCCAATTTCAATGCTAAAGGTGTTTTTAGAATTCGCTTGATCTTTGAAACAAAACTGCATTAAAATAATTTGACTTCCGACTCATCTAAAAAAGATATTAAGGGATATTCTCCGATAAATAGAAAATATATGGAAAGCATTAAATAGGGGTCTACCTGTGAAATAAATGGCCATATCTTCGTCAAAAATTGCCCCATTTCAATTATAAAGGTGTTTTTAGAATTCACTTGATCTTTGGAACAAAACTGCATTAAAATAATTTGACTTCCGACTCATCTAAGAAAGATAAGGGATATTATTCGATAAATGTAAAATATATGGAAAGCATTAAATAGGGTCTACCTTGAAATAAATGGCCATATCTTCGTCAAAAATTGCCCCATTTCAATTATAAAGGTGTTTTTAGAATTCACTCGATCTTAAAAACAAAACTGCATTAAAATAATTTGACTTCCGACTCATCTAAGAAAGATATTAAGGGATATTCGATAAATAGAAAATATATGGAAAGCATTAAATAGGGTCTACCTTGAAATAAATGGCCATATCTTCGTCAAAAACTGCCCCACTTCAATTATAAAGGTGTTTGTAGAATTCACTCAATCTTTGGAACAAAACTGCATTAAAATAATTTGACTTCCGACTCATCTAAGAAAGATATTAAGGGATATTCTTCGATAAATAGAAAATATATGGAAAGCATTAAATAGGGTCTACCTTGAAATAAATGGCCATTTCTTCGTCAAAAATTGCCCCATTTCAATTATAAATGTGTTTTTAGAATTCACTTGATCTTTGGAACAAAACTGCATTAAAATAATTTGACTTCCGACTCATCTAAGAAAGATATTAAGGGATATTCTTCGATAAATAGAAAATATATGGAAGGCAATAAATAGGGTCAACCTTGAAATAAATGGCCATATCTTCATCTAAAATTGCCAAATTTCAATTATAAAGGTGTTTTTAGAATTCACTCGATCTTTGAAACAAAACTGCATTAAAACAATTTGACTTCCGATTCATCTAAGAAAGATATTAAGGGATATTCTTCGATAAATAGAAAATATATGGAAAGCATTAAATAGGGTCTACCTTGAAATAAATGGCCATTTCTTCGTCAAAAATTGCCCCATTTCAATTATAAAGGTGTTTTTAGAATTCACTTGATCTTTGAAACAAAACTGCATTAAAATAATTTGACTTTCGACTCATCTAAGAAAGATATTAAGGGATATTCTTCGATAAATAGAAAATATATGGAAAGCATTAAATAGGGTCTACCTTGAAATAAATGGCCATATCTTCGTCAAAAACTGCCCCACTTCAATTATAAAGGTGTTTGTAGTATTCACTCGATCTTTGGAACAAAACTGCATTAAAATAATTTGACTTCCGACTCATCTAAGAAAGATATTAAGGGATATTCTTCGATAAATAGAAAATATATGGAAAGCATTAAATAGGGTCAACTTTGAAATAAATGGCCATATCTTCGTCAAAAATTGCCCCATTTCAATTATAAAGGTGTTTTTAGAATTCACTTGATCTTTGAAACAAAACTGCATTAAAACAATTTGACTTTCGACTCATCTAAGAAAGATATTAAGGGATATTCGATAAATAGAAAATATATGGAAAGCATTAAATAGGGTCTACCTTGAAATAAATGGCCATATCTTCGT
>NW_025063745.1:0-68604 GCF_018153295.1 Drosophila grimshawi | reverse complement strand
ACACCTTTATAATTGAAATGGGGCAATTTTAGACGAAGATATGGCCATTTATTTCAAGGTAGACCCTATTTAATGCTTTCCATATATTTTCCGTTGATCGAAGAATATTCCTTAATATCTTTCTTAGATGAGTCGGAAGTCAAATTATTTTAATGCAGTTTTGTTCCAAAGATCGAGTGAATTCCAAAAACACCTTTATAATTGAAATGGGGCAATTTTTGACGAAGATATGGCCATTTATTTCAAGGTTGACCCTATTTACTGCTTTCCTTATATTTTCCATTTATCGAAGAATATCCCTTAATATCTTTCTTAGATGAGTCGGAAGTCAAATTATTTTAATGCAGTTTTGTTCCAAAATCGAGTGAATTCTAAAAACACCTTTATAATTGAAATGGGGCAATTTTTGACGAAGATATGGCCATTTATTTCAAGGTAGACCCTATTTAATGCTTTCCATATATTTTCTATTTATCGAAGAACATCCCTTAATATCTTTCTTAGATGAGTCGGAAATCAATTTTATTTAATGCAGTTTTGTTCCAAAGATCGAGTGAATTCTAAAAAACACCTTTATAATTGAAATGGGGCAATTTTTGACGAAGATATGGCCATTTATTTCAAGGTTGACCCTATTTAATGCTTTCCATATATTTTCTATTTATCGAAGAATATCCCTTAATATCTTTGTTAGATGAGTCGGAAGTCAAATTATTTTAATGCAGTTTTGTTCCAAAGATTGAGTGAATTCTAAAAACACCTTTATAATTGAAATGGGGCAATTTTTGACGAAGATATGGCCATTTATTTCAAGGTAGACCCTATTTAATGTTTGCCATGTATTTTCTATTTATCGAAGAATATCCCATAACATCTTTCTTAGATGAGTCGGAAGTCAAATTATTTTAATGCAGTTTTGTTCCAAAGATCGAGCGAATTCTAAAAACACCTTTATAATTGAAATGGGGCAATCTTAGACGAAGATATCGCCATTTATTTCAAGGTAGACCCTATTTAATACTTTCCATATATTTTCTGTTAATCAAAGAATATCCCTTAATATCTTTCTTAGATGAGTCGGAAGTCAAATTATTTTAATGCAATTTTGTTCCAAAGATCAAGTGAATTCTAAAAACACCTTTATAATTGAAATGGGGCAATTTTTGACGAAGATGTGGCCATTTATTTCAAGGTAGACCCTATTTAATGCTTTCCTTATATTTTCCATTTATCGAAGAATATCCCTTAATATCTTTCTTAGATGAGTCGGAAGTCAAATTATTTTAATGCAGTTTTGTTCCAAAGATTAAGTGAATTCTAAAAACACCTTTATAATTGAAATGGGGCAATTTTAGACGAAGATATGGCCATTTATTTCAAGGTAGACCCTATTTAATGCTTTCCATATATTTTCTGTTGATCAAAGAACATCCCTTAATATCTTTCTTAGATGAGTCGGAAGTCAAATTATTTTAATGCAGTTTTGTTCCAAAGATCGAGTGAATTCTAAAAACACCTTTATAATTGAAATAAGGCAATTTTAGACGAAGATATGGCCATTTATTTCAAGGTTGACCCTATTTAATGCTTTCCTTATATTTTCTGTTGATCAAAGAATATCCCTTAATATCTTTCTTAGATGAGTCGGAAGTCAAATTATTTTAATGCAGTTTTGTTCCAAAGATCAAGTGCATTCTAAAAACACCTTTATAATTGAAATGGGGCAATTTTTGACGAAGATATGGCCATTTATTTCAAGGTAGACCCTATTTAATGCTTTCCATATATTTTCCATTTATCGAAGAATATCCCTTAATATCTTTCTTAGATGAGTCGGAAGTCAAATTATTTTAATGCAGTTTTGTTCCAAAGATCGAGCGAATTCTAAAAACACCTTTATAATTGAAATGGGGCAATTTTTGACGAAGATATGGCCATTTATTTCAAGGTAGACCCTATTTAATGCTTTCCATATATTTTCTATTTATCGAAGAATATCCCTTAATATCTTTCTTAGATGAGTCGGAAGTCAAATTATTTTAATGCAGTTTTGTTCCAAAGATCAAGTGAATTCTAAAAACACCTTTATAATTGAAATGGGGCAATTTTTGACGAAGATATGGCCATTTATTTCAAAGTAGACTCTATTTAATGCTTTCCATATATTTTCTATTTATCGAAGAATATCCCTTAATATCTTTCTTAGATGAGTCGTAAGTCAAATTATTTTAATGCAGTTTTGTTTCAAAGATCGAGTAAATTCTAAAAACACCTTTATAATTGAAATGGGGCAATTTTAGACGAAGATATGGCCATTTATTTCAAGGTTGACCCTATTTAATGCTTTCCATATATTTTCTGTTGATCAAAGGATATCCCTTAATATCTTTCTTAGATGAGTCGGCAGTCAAATTATTTTAATGCAGTTTTGTTCCAAAGATCGAGTGAATTCTAAAAACACCTTTATAATTGAAATGGGGCAATTTTTGACCAAGATATGGCCATTTATTTCAAGGTTGACCCTATTTAATGCTTTCCATATATTTTCTGTTGATCGAAGAATATCCCTTGATATCTTTCTGAGATGAGTCGGAAGTCAAATTATTTTAATGCAGTTTTGTTCCAAGATCGAGTGAATTTCTAAGACACCGTTTATAATTAGAATGGGGCAATGTTTGATGAAGATATGGCCATTTATTTCAGGGTAGACCGTATTTGATGCTGTCATATATTTTCTATTTATCGAAGAATATCCCTTAATATCTTTCTTAGATGAGTCGGAAGTCAAATTATTTTAATGCAGTTTTGTTTCAAAGATCGAGCAAATTCTAAAAACATCTATATAATTTAAATGGGGCAATTTTAGACGAAGATATGGCCATTTATTTCAAGGTAGACCCTATTTAATGCTTTCCATATATTTTCTATTTATCGAAGAATATCCCTTAATATCTTTCTTAGGTGAGTCGGAAATCAAATTATTTTAATGCAGTTTGTCCAAAGAAAATAAAAAATTTTTTCCTTTTTTTTAAAGGGCCCTTTTTTATTCTTTCCCTTTATTTTTTTTTTATTGAAGAATATCCCTTAATACTTTCTTAGGTGAGCGGAAATCAAATTATTTAATGCAGTCTTGTTCCAAAGATCGAGTGAATTCTAAAAGCACCTTTATAATTGAAATGGGGCAATTTTAGACGAAGATATGGCCATTTATTTCAAGGTTGACCCTACATACTGTTTGGCTTATATTTTCTATTAATCGAAGAATATCCCTTAATATCTTTCTTAGATGAGTCGGAAGTCAAATTATTTTAATGCAGTTTTGTTCCAAAGATCAAGTGAATTCTAAAAACACCTTTATAGTTGAAATGGGGCAATTTTTGACGAAGATATGGCCATTTATTTCAAGGTAGACCCTATTTAATGCTTTCCATATATTTTCTGTTGATCAAAGAATATCCCTTAATATCTTTCTTAGATGAGTCGGAAGTCAAATTATTTTAATGCAGTTTTGTTCCAAAGATCGAGTGAATTCTAAAAACACCTTTATAGTTGAATTGGGGCAATTTTTGACGAAGATATGGCCATTTATTTCAAGGTTGACCCTATTTAATGTTTGGCTAATATTTTCTATTAATCGAAGAATATCCCTTAATATCTTTCTTAGATGAGTCGGAAGTCAAATTATTTTGATGCAGTTTTGTTCCAAAGATCGAGTGAATTCTAAAAGCACCTTTATAATTGAAATGGGGCAATTTTAGACGAAGATATGGCCATTTATTTCAAGGTAGACCCTATTTAATGCTTTCCATATATTTTCTATTTATCGAAGAACATCCCTTAATATCTTTCTTAGATGAGTCGGAAATCAATTTTATTTAATGCAGTTTTGTTCCAAAGATCGAGTGAATTCTAAAAACACCTTTATAATTGAAATGGGGCAATTTTTGACGAAGATATGGCCATTTATTTCAAGGTTGACCCTATTTACTGCTTTCCTTATATTTTCTATTTATCGAAGAATATCCCTTAATATCTTTCTTAGATGAGTCGGAAGTCAAATTATTTTAATGCAGTTTTGTTCCAAAATCGAGTGAATTCTAAAAACACCTTTATAATTGAAATGGGGCAATTTTTGACGAAGATATGGCCATTTATTTCAAGGTAGACCCTATTTAATGCTTTCCATGTATTTTCTATTTATCGAAGAATATCCCATAACATCTTTCTTAGATGAGTCGGAAGTCAAATTATTTTAATGCAGTTTTGTTCCAAAGATCGAGCGAATTCTAAAAACACCTTTATAGTTAAAATGGGGCAATCTTGTACGAAGATATGGCCATTTATTTCAAGGTTGACCCTATTTAATGTTTGGCTTATATTTTCTGTTGATCAAAGAAGATCCCTTAATATCTTTCTTAGATGAGTCGGAAGTCAAATTATTTTAATGCAGTTTTGTTCCAAAATCGAGTGAATTTTAAAAACACCTTTATAATTGAAATGGGGCAATTTTTGACGAAGATATGGCCATTTATTTCAAGGTAGACCCTATTTAATGCTTTCCATATATTTTCCATTTATCGAAGAATATCCCTTAATATCTTTCTTAGATGAGTCGGAAGTCAAATTATTTTAATGCAGTTTTGTTCCAAAGATTAAGTGAATTCTAAAAACACCTTTATAATTGAAATGGGGCAATTTTAGACGAAGATATGGCCATTTATTTCAAGGTAGACCCTATTTAATGCTTTCCATATATTTTCTGTTGATCAAAGAATATCCCTTAATATCTTTCTTAGATGAGTCGGAAGTCAAATTATTTTAATGCAGTTTTGTTCCAAAGATCGAGTGAATTCTAAAAACACCTTTATAGTTAAAATGGGGCAATTTTTGACGAAGATATGGCCATTTATTTCAAGGTTGACCCTATTTAATGTTTGGCTTATATTTTCTATTAATCGAAGAATATCCCTTAATATCTTTCTTAGATGAGTCGGAAGTCAAATTATTTTGATGCAGTTTTGTTCCAAAGATCGAGTGAATTTTAAAAACACCTTTATAATTGAAATGGGGCAATTTTAGACGAAGATATGGCCATTTATTTCAAGGTAGACCCTATTTAATGCTTTCCATATATTTTCTGTTGATCAAAGAATATCCCTTAATATCTTTCTTAGATGAGTCGGAAGTCAAATTATTTTAATGCAGTTTTGTTCCAAAGATCGAGTGAATTCTAAAAACACCTTTATAATTGAAATATGGCAATTTTTGACGAAGATATGGCCATTTATTTCAAGGTTGACCCTATTTACTGCTTTCCTTATATTTTCTATTTATCGAAGAATATCCCTTAATATCTTTCTTAGATGAGTCGGAAGTCAAATTATTTTAATGCAGTTTTGTTCCAAAATCGAGTGAATTCTAAAAACACCTTTATAATTGAAATGGGGCAATTTTTGACGAAGATATGGCCATTTATTTCAAGGTAGACCCTATTTAATGTTTTCCATATATTTTCTATTTATCGAAGAACATCCCTTAATATCTTTCTTAGATGAGTCGGAAATCAATTTTATTTAATGCAGTTTTGTTCCAAAGATCAAGTGAATTCTAAAAACACCTTTATAATTGAAATGGGGCAATTTTAGACGAAGATATGGCCATTTATTTCAAGGTTGACCCTACTTACTGTTTGGCCTGTATTTTCTATTAATCGAAGAATATCCCTTAATATCTTTCTTAGATGAGTCGGAAGTCAAATTATTTTAATGCAGTTTTGTTCCAAAGATCGAGTGAATTCTAAAAACACCTTTATAATTGAAATGGGGCAATTTTAGACGAAGATATGGCCATTTATTTCAAGGTTGACCCTATTTAATGCTTTCCTTATATTTTCTATTTATCGAAGAATATCCCTTAATATCTTTCTTAGATGAGTCGGAAGTCAAATGATTTTAATGCAGTTTTGTTTCAAAGATCAAGTGAATTCTAAAAACACCTTTATAATTGAAATGGGGCAATTTTTGACGAAGATATGGCCATTTATTTCAAGATTGACCCTATTTAATGCTTTCCATATATTTTCTATTTATCGAAGAATATCCCTTAATATCTTTCTTAGATGAGTCGGAAGTCAAATTATTTTAATGCAGTTTTGTTCCAAAGATCGAGTGAATTCTAAAAACACCTTTATAATTGAAATGGGGCAATTTTTGACGAAGATATGGCCATTTATTTCAAGGTTGACCCTATTTAATGCTTTCCATATATTTTCTATTTATCGAAGAATATCCCTTAATATCTTTCTTAGATGAGTCGAAAGTCAAATTATTTTAATGCAGTTTGGTTTCAAAGATCGAGCGAATTCTAAAAACACCTATAGAATTGAAATGGGGCGATTTTATACGAAGATATGGCCATTTATTTCAAGGTAGACCCTATTTAATGCTTTCCATATATTTTCTGTTGATCAAAGAATATCCCTTAATATCTTTCTTAGATGAGTCGGAAGTCAAATTATTTTAATGCAGTTTGGTTTCAAAGATCGAGTGAATTCTAAAAACACCTTTATAATTGAAATGGGGCAATTTTAGACGAAGATATGGCCATTTATTTCAAGGTTGACCCTATTTAATGCTTTCCATATATTTTCTGTTGATCAAAGGATATCCTTTAATATCTTTCTTAGATGAGTCGGAAGTCAAATTATTTTAATGCAGTTTTGTTCCAAAGATCGAGTGAATTCTAAAAACACCTTTATAATTGAAATAGGGTAATTTTTGACGACGATATGGCCATTTATTTCAAGGTAGACCCTATTTAATGCTTTCCATATATTTTCTGTTGATCAAAGAATATCCCTTAATATCTTTCTTAGATGAGTCGGAAGTCAAATTATTTTAATGCAGTTTTGTTCCAAAGATCGAGTGAATTCTAAAAACACCTTTATAATTGAAATGGGGCAATTTTGGACGAAGATATGGCCATTTATTTCAAGGTTGACCCTATTTAATGTTTGGCTTATATTTTCTATTAATCGAAGAATATCCCTTAAAATCTTTCTTAGATGAGTCGGAAGTCAACATATTTTAATGCAGTTTTGTTCCAAAGATCGAGTGAATTCTAAAAACACCTTTATAATTGAAATGGGGCAATTTTTGACGAAGATATGGCCATTTATTTCAAGGTTGACCCTATTTAATGCTTTCCATATATTTTCTGTTGATCAAAGAATATCCCTTAATATCTTTCTTAGATGAGTCGGAAGTCAAATTATTTTAATGCAGTTTTGTTCCAAAGATCGAGCGAATCCTAAAAACACCTTTATAATTGAAATGGGGCAATCTTATACGAAGATATGGCCATTTATTTCAAGGTAGACCCTATTTAATGCTTTCCATATATTTTCTGTTGATCAAAGAATATCCCTTAATATCTGTCTTAGATGAGTAGGAAGTCAAATTATTTTAATGCAGTTTTGTTTCAAAGATCGAGTGAATTCTAAAAACACCTTTATAGTTGAAATGGGGCAATTTGAGACGAAGATATGGCCATTTATTTCAAGGTAGACCCTATTTAATGCTTTCCATATATTTTCCATTTATCGAAGAATATCCCTAAATATCTTTCTTAGATGAGTCGGAAGTCAAATTATTTTAATGCAGTTTTGTTTCAAAAAATCAAGTGAATTTTAAAGACACCTTTATAATTGAAATGGGGCAATTTTAGACGAAGATATGGCCATTTATTTCAAGGTAGACCCTATTTAATGATTCCATATATTTTCTGTTGATCAAAGAATATCCCTTAATATCTTTCTTAGATGAGTCGGAAGTCAAATTATTTTAATGCAGTTTTGTTCCAAAGATCGAGCGCATCTTAAAAACACCTTTATAATTGAAATGGGGCGATTTTATACGAAGATATGGCCATTTATTTCAAGGTAGACCCTATTTAATGCTTTCCATATATTTTCTGTTGATCAAAGAATATCCCTTAATATCTTTCTTAGATGAGTCGGAAGTCAAATTATTTTAATGCAGTTTTGTTCCAAAGATCAAGTGAATTCTAAAAAACACCTTTATAATTGAAATGGGGCAATTTTAGACGAAGATATGGCCATTTATTTCAAGGTTGACCCTATTTAATGTTTGGCTTATATTTTCTATTAATCGAAGAATATCCCTTAATATATTTCTTAGATGAGTCGGAAGTCAAATTATTTTAATGCAGTTTTGTTCCAAAGATCGAGTGAATTCTAAAAACACCTTTATAATTGAAATGGGGTAATTTTAGACGAAGATATGGCCATTTATTTCAAGGTTGACCCTATTTAATGTTTGGGTTATATTTTCTATTAATCGAAGAATATCCCTTAATATCTTTATTAGATGAGCCGGAAGTCAAATTATTTTAATGCAGTTTTTTTTCCAAAGATCGAGTGAATTCTAAAAACACCTTTATAATTGAAATTGGGCTATTTTAGATGAAGATATGGCCATTTATTTCAAGGTAGACCCTATTTAATGCTTTCCATATATTTTCTGTTGATCAAAGAATATCCTTAATATCTTTCTTAGATGAGTCGGAAGTCAAATTATTTTAATGCAGTTTTGTTGCAAAGATCGAGCGCATCTTAAAAACACCTTTATAATTGAAATGGGGCAATTTTAGACGAAGATATGGCCATTTATTTCAAGGTAGACCCTATTTAATGCTTTCCATATATTTTCTATTAATTGAAGAATATCCCTTAATATCTTTCTTAGATGAGTCGGAAGTCAAATTATTTTATTGCAGTTTTTTTTCCAAAGATCGAGTGAATTCTAAAAACACCTTTATAATTGAAATGGGGTAATTTTAGACGAAGATATGGCCATTTATTTCAAGGTTGACCCTATTTAATGTTTGGGTTATATTTTGTATTAATCGAAGAATATCCCTTAATATCTTTCTTAGATGAGTCGGAAGTCAAATTAATTTAATGCAGTTTTGTTCCAAAGATCGAGTGAATTCTAAAAACAACTTTATAATTGAAATGGGGTAATTTTAGACGAAGATATGGCCATTTATTTCAAGGTTGACCCTATTTAATGTTTGGCTTATATTTTCTATTAATCGAAGAAGATCCTTTAATATCTTTCTTAGATGAATCGGAAGTCAAATTATTTTAAAGCAGTTTTGTTCCAAAGATCGAGTGAATTCTAAAAACACCTTTATAATTGAAATGGGGTAATTTTAGACGAAGATATGGCCATTTATTTCAAGGTTGACCCTATTTAATGTTTGGGTTATATTTTCTATTAATCGAAGAATATCCCTAAATATCTTTCTTAGATGAGTCGGAAGTCAAATTATTTTAATGCAGTTTTGTTTCAAAAATCAAGTGAATTTTAAAGACACCTTTATAATTGAAATGGGGCAATTTTAGACGAAGATATGGCCATTTATTTCAAGGTAGACCCTATTTAATGCTTTCCATATATTTTCTGTTGATCAAAGAATATCCCTTAATATCTTTCTTAGATGAGTCGGAAGTCAAATTATTTTAATGCAGTTTTGTTCCAAAGATCGAGCGCATCTTTAAAACACCTTTATAATTGAAGTGGGGCAATTTTTGACGAAGATATGGCCATTTATTTCAAGGTAGACCCTATTTAATGCTTTCCATATATTTTCTATTTATCGAATATCCCTTAATATCTTTCTTAGATGAGTCGGAAGTCAAATTATTTTAATGCAGTTTTGTTCCAAAGATCGAGTGAATTCTAAAAACACCTTTGTAATTGAAATGGGGCAATTTTAGACGAAGATATGGCCATTTATTTCAAGGTTGACCCTATTTAATGTTTGGCTTATATTTTCTATTAATCGAAGAATATCCCTTAATATATTTCTTAGATGAGTCGGAAGTCAAATTATTTTAATGCAGTTTTGTTTCAAAGATCGAGTGAATTCTAAAAACACCTTTATAATTGAAATGGGGCAATTTTAGACGAAGATATGGCCATTTATTTCAAGGTAGACCCTATTTAATGCTTGGGTTATATTTTCTATTAATCGAAGAATATCCCTTAATATCTTTCTTAGATGAGCCGGAAGTCAAATTATTTTATTGCAGTTTTTTTTCCAAAGATCGAGTGAATTCTAAAAACACCTTTATAATTGAAATGGGGCAATTTTTGACGAAGATATGGCCATTTATTTCAAGGTAGACCCTATTTAATGTTTTCCATATATTTTCTATTTATCGAAGAATATCCCTTAATATCTTTATTAGATGAGTCGGAAGTCAAATTATTTTAATGCAGTTTTTTTTTCCAAAGATCGAGTGAATTCTAAAAACACCTTTATAATTGAAATGGGGCAATTTTTGACGAAGATATGGCCATTTATTTCAAGGTTGACCCTATTTAATGTTTGGGTTATATTTTCTATTAATCGAAGAATATCCCTTAATATCTTTCTTAGATGAGTCGGAAGTCAAATTATTTTAATGCAGTTTTGTTCCAAAGATCGAGTGAATTCTAAAAACACCTTTATAATTGAAATGGGGTAATTTTAGACGAAGATATGGCCATTTATTTCAAGGTTGACCCTATTTAATGTTTGGGTTATATTTTCTATTAATCGAAGAATATCCCTTAATATCTTTATTAGATGAGTCGGAAGTCAAATTATTTTAATGCAGTTTTGTTTCAAAGATCGAGTGAATTCTAAAAACACCTTTATAATTTAAATGGGGCAATTTTAGACGAAGATATGGCCATTTATTTCAAGGTTGACCCTATTTAATGCTTTCCTTATATTTTCTATTAATCGAAGAATATCCCTTAATATCTTTCTTAGATGAGTCGGAAGTCAAATTATTTTAATGCAGTTTTGTTCCAAAGATCGAGTGAATTCTAAAAACACCTTTATAATTGAAATGGGGCAATTTTTGACGAAGATATGGCCATTTATTTCAAGGTAGACCCTATTTAATGCTTTCCATATATTTTCTATTTATCGAAGAATATCCCTTAATATCTTTCTTAGATGAGTCGAAAGTCAAATTATTTTAATGCAGTTTTGTTCCAAAGATCGAGTGAATTCTAAAACACACCTTTATTATTGAAATGGGGCAATTTTAGACGAAGATATGGCCATTTATTTCAAGGTAGACCCTATTTAATGCTTTCCATATATTTTCTATTTATCGAAGAATATCCCTTAATATCTTTCTTAGATGAGTCGGAAGTCAAATTATTTTAATGCAGTTTTGTTCCAAAGATCGAGTGAATCTTAAAAACACCTTTATAATTGAAATAGGGCGATTTTATACGAAGATATGGCCATTTATTTCAAGGTAGACCCTATTTAATGCTTTCCATATATTTTCTGTTGATCAAAGAATATCCCTTAATATCTTTCTTAGATGAGTCGAAAGTCAAATTATTTTAATGCAGTTTTGTTCCAAAGATCGAGTGAATTCTAAAAACACCTTTATAATTGAAATGGGGTAATTTTAGACGAAGATATGGCCATTTATTTCAAGGTAGACCCTATTTAATGCTTTCCATATATTTTCTATTTATCGAAGAATATCCCTTAATATCTTTATTAGATGAGTCGGAAGTCAAATTATTTTAATGCAGTTTTGTTCCAAAGATCGAGTGAATTCTAAAAAACACCTTTATAATTGAAATGGGGCAATTTTTGACGAAGATATGGCCATTTATTTCAAGGTTGACCCTATTTAATGTTTGGGTTATATTTTCTATTAATCGAAGAATATCCCTTAATATCTTTCTTAGATGAGTCGGAAGTCAAATTATTTTAATGCAGTTTTGTTCCAAAGATCGAGTGAATTCTAAAAACACCTTTATAATTGAAATGGGGTAATTTTAGACGAAGATATGGCCATTTATTTCAAGGTTGACCCTATTTAATGTTTGGGTTATATTTTCTATTAATTGAAGAATATCCCTTAATATCTTTATTAGATGAGTCGGAAGTCAAATTATTTTAATGCAGTTTTGTTTCAAAGATCGAGTGAATTCTAAAAACACCTTTATAATTTAAATGGGGCAATTTTAGACGAAGATATGGCCATTTATTTCAAGGTTGACCCTATTTAATGCTTTCCTTATATTTTCTATTAATCGAAGAATATCCCTTAATATCTTTCTTAGATGAGTCGGAAGTCAAATTATTTTAATGCAGTTTTGTTCCAAAGATCGAGTGAATTCTAAAAACACCTTTATAATTGAAATGGGGCAATTTTTGACGAAGATATGGCCATTTATTTCAAGGTAGACACTATTTATCGCTTTCCATATATTTTCAATTTATCGAAGAATATCCCTTAATATCTTTCTTAGATGAGTCGGAAGTCAAATTATTTTAATGCAGTTTTGTTCCAAAGATTGAGTGAATTCTAAAACCACCTTTGTTATTGAAATGGGGCAATTTTAGACGAAGATATGGCCATTTATTTCAAGGTAGACCCTATTTAATGCTTTCCATATATTTTCTATTTATCGAAGAATATCCCTTAATATCTTTCTTAGATGAGTCGGAAGTCAAATTATTTTAATGCAATTTTGTTCCAAAGATCGAGTGGATCTTAAAAACGCATTTATAATTGAAATAGGGCGATTTTATACGAAGATATGGCCATTTATTTCAAGGTTGACCCTATTTAATGCTTTCCATATATTTTCTGTTGATCAAAGAATATCCCTTAATATCTTTCTTAGATGAGTCGAAAGTCAAATTATTTTAATGCAGTTTGGTTTCAAAGATCGAGTAAATTCTAAAAACACCTTTATAATTGAAATGGGGCAATTTTTGACGAAGATATGGCCATTTATTTCAAGGTAGACCCTATTTAATGCTTTCCATATATTTTCTGTTGATCAAAGAATATCCCTTAATATCTTTCTTAGATGAGTCGGAAGTCAAATTATTTTAATGCAGTTTTGTTCCAAAGATCGAGTGAATTCTAAAAACACCTTTATAATTGAAATGGGGTAATTTTAGACGAAGATATGGCCATTTATTTCAAGGTTGACCCTATTTAATGTTTGGGTTATATTTTCTATTAATCGAAGAATATCCCTTAATATCTTTCTTAGATGAGCCGGAAGTCAAATTATTTTAACGCAGTTTTGTTTCAAAGATCGAGTGAATTCTAAAAACACCTTTATAATTGAAATGGGGCAATTTTAGACGAAGATATGGCCATTTATTTCAAGGTTGACCCTATTTAATGTTTGGCTTATATTTTCTATTAATCGAAGAATATCCCTTAATATCTTTCTTAGATGAGTCAGGAAGTCAAATTATTTTAATGCACTTTTGTTCCAAAGATCGAGTGAATTCTAAAAACACCTTTATAATTGAAATGGAGCAATTTTAGACGAAGATATGGCCATTTATTTCAAGGTTGACCCTATTTAATGCTTTCCATATATTTTCTGTTGATCAAAGGATATCCCTTAATATCTTTCTTAGATGAGCCGGAAGTCAAATTATTTTAATGCAGTTTTGTTCCAAAGATCGAGTGAATTCTATAAACACCTTTATAATTGAAATGGGGCAATTTTTGACGACGATATGGCCATTTATTTCAAGGTAGACCCTATTTAATGCTTTCCATATATTTTCTGTTGATCGAAGAATATCCCTTAATATCTTTCTTAGATGAGTCGGAAGTCAAATTATTTTAATGCAGTTTTGTTCCAAAAATCGAGCGAATTTTAAAAACACCTTTATAATTGAAATGGGGCAATTTTTGACGAAGATATGGCCATTTATTTCAAGGTAGACCCTATTTAATGCTTTCCATATATTTTCTGTTGATCAAAGAATATCCCTTAATATCTTTCTTAGATGAGTCGAAAGTCAAATTATTTTAATGCAGTTTGGTTCCAAAGATCGAGCGAATTCTAAAAACACCTTTATAATTGAAATGGGGCAATTTTGGACGAAGATATGGCCATTTATTTCAAGGTTGACCCTATTTAATGTTTGGCTTATATTTTCTATTAATCGAAGAATATCCCTTAATATCTTTCTTAGATGAGTCGGAAGTCAATTTATTTTAATGCAGTTTTGTTCCAAAAATCGAGCGAATTTTAAAAACACGTTTATAATTGAACTGGGGCAATTTTTGACGAAGATATGGCCATTTATTTCAAGGTAGACCCAATTTAATGCTTTCCATATATTTTCTGTTGATCAAAGAATATCCCTTAATATCTTTCTTAGATGAGTCGGAAGTCAAATTATTTTAATGCAGTTTTGTTCCAAAGATCGAGCGAATCCTAAAAACACCTTTATAATTGAAATGGGGCAATCTTATACGAAGATATGGCCATTTATTTCAAGGTAGACCCTATTTAATGCTTTCCATATATTTTCTGTTGATCAAAGAATATCCCTTAATATCTGTCTTAGATGAGTCGGAAGTCAAATTATTTTAATGAAGTTTTGTTTCAAAGATCGAGTGAATTCTAAAAACACCTTTATAGTTGAAATGTGGCAATTTTAGACGAAGATATGGCCATTTATTTCAAGGTAGACCCTATTTAATGCTTTCCATATATTTTCCATTTATCGAAGAATATCCCTAAATATCTTTCTTAGATGAGTCGGAAGTCAAATTATTTTAATGCAGTTTTGTTTCAAAAATCAAGTGAATTCTAAAAACACCTTTATAATTGAAATGGGGTAATTTTAGACGAAGATATGGCCATTTATTTCAAGGTTGACCCTATTTAATGTTTGGGTTATATTTTCTATTAATCGAAGAATATCCCTAAATATCTTTCTTAGATGAGTCGGAAGTCAAATTATTTTAATGCAGTTTTGTTCCAAAAATCGAGCGAATTTTAAAAACACCTTTATAATTGAAATGTGGCAATTTTAGACGAAGATATGGCCATTTATTTCAAGGTAGACCCTATTTAATGCTTTCCATATATTTTCCATTTATCGAAGAATATCCCTAAATATCTTTCTTAGATGAGTCGGAAGTCAAATTATTTTAATGCAGTTTTGTTTCAAAAATCAAGTGAATTCTAAAAACACCTTTATAATTGAAATGGGGTAATTTTAGACGAAGATATGGCCATTTATTTCAAGGTTGACCCTATTTAATGTTTGGGTTATATTTTCTATTAATCGAAGAATATCCCTAAATATCTTTCTTAGATGAGTCGGAAGTCAAATTATTTTAATGCAGTTTTGTTTCAAAAATCAAGTGAATTTTAAAGACACCTTTATAATTGAAATGGGGCAATTTTAGACGAAGATATGGCCATTTATTTCAAGGTAGACCCTATTTAATGCTTTCCATATATTTTCTGTTGATCAAAGAATATCCCTTAATATCTTTCTTAGATGAGTCGGAAGGTCAAATTATTTTAATGCAGTTTTGTTCCAAAGATCGAGCGCATAATTAAAAACACCTTTATAATTGAAATGGGGCGATTTTATACGAAGATATGGCCATTTATTTCACGGTAGACCCTATGTAAAGCTTTCCATATATTTTCTGCTGATCAAAGAATATCCCTTAATATCTTTCTTCGATGAGCCGGAAGTCAAATTATTTTAATGCAGTTTTGTTCCAAAGATCAAGTGAATTCTAAAAAACTCCTTTGTATTTGAAATGGGGCAATTTTAGACGAAGATATGGCCATTTATTTCAAGGTTGACCCTATTTAATGTTTGGCTTATATTTTCTATTAATCGAAGAATATCCCTTAATATATTTCTTAGATGAGTCGGAAGTCAAATTATTTTAATGCAGTTTTGTTCCAAAGATCGAGTGAATTCTAAAAACACCTTTATAATTGAAATGGGGTAATTTTAGACGAAGATATGGCCATTTATTTCAAGGTTGACCCTATTTAATGTTTGGGTTATATTTTCTATTAATCGAAGAATATCCCTTAATATCTTTCTTAGATGAGCCGGAAGTCAAATTATTTTAACGCAGTTTTGTTTCAAAGATCGAGTGAATTCTAAAAACACCTTTATAATTGAAATGGGGCAATTTTAGACGAAGATATGGCCATTTATTTCAAGGTTGACCCTATTTAATGTTTGGCTTATATTTTCTATTAATCGAAGAATATCCCTTAATATCTTTCTTAGATGAGTCGGAAGTCAAATTATTTTAATGCAGTTTTGTTCCAAAGATCGAGTGAATTCTAAAAACACCTTTATAATTGAAATGGGGCAATTTTTGACGAAGATATGGCCATTTATTTCAAGGTAGACCCTATTTAATGCTTTCCATATATTTTCTATTGATCAAAGGATATCCCTTAATATCTTTCTTAGATGAGTCGGAAGTCAAATTATTTTAATGCAGTTTTGTTCCAAAGATCGAGTGAATTCTAAAAACACCTTTATAATTGAAATGGGGCAATTTTTGACGAAGATATGGCCATTTATTTCAAGGTAGACCCTATTTAATGCTTTCCATATATTTTCTATTGATCAAAGAATATCCCTTAATATCTTTCTTAGATGAGTCGAAAGTCAAATTATTTTAATGCAGTTTTGTTCCAAAGATCGAGTGAATTCTAAAAACACCTTTATAATTGAAATGGGGCAATTTTGGACGAAGATATGGCCATTTATTTCAAGGTTGACCCTATTTAATGCTTTCCATATATTTTCTATTGATCGAAGAATATCCCTTAATATCTTTCTTAGATGAGTCGGAAGTCAAATTATTTTAATGCAGTTTTGTTCCAAAGATCGAGTGAATTCTAAAAACACCTTTATAATTGAAATGGGGCAATTTTAGACGAAGATATGGCCATTTATTTCAAGGTTGACCCTATTTAATGCTTTCCATATATTTTCTATTGATCGAAGAATATCCCTTAATATCTTTCTTAGATGAGTCGGAAGTCAAATTATTTTAATGCAGTTTTGTTCCAAAGATCGAGTGAATTCTAAAAACACCTTTATAATTGAAATGGGGCAATTTTTGACGAAGATATGGCCATTTATTTCAAGGTTGACCCTATTTAATGCTTTCCATATATTTTCTGTTGATCAAAGAATATCCCTTAATATCTTTCTTAGATGAGTCGTAAGTCAAATTATTTTAATGCAGTTTTGTTCCAAAGATCGAGTGAATTCTAAAAACACCTTTATAATTGAAATGGGGCAATTTTTGACGAAGATATGGCCATTTATTTCAAGGTAGACCCTATTTAATGCTTTCCATATATTTTCTGTTGATCAAAGAATATCCCTTAATATCTTTCTTAGATGAGTCGGAAGTCAAATTATTTTAATGCAGTTTTGTTCCAAAGATCGAGCGAATTCTAAAAACACCTTTATAATTGAAATGGGGCAATTTTTGACGAAGATATGGCCATTTATTTCAAGGTAGACCCTATTTAATGCTTTCCATATATTTTCTGTTGATCAAAGAATATCCCTTAATATCTTTCTTAGATGAGTCGGAAGTCAAATTATTTTAATGCAGTTTTGTTCCAAAGATCGAGTGAATTCTAAAAACACCTTTATAATTGAAATGGGGCAATTTTGGACGAAGATATGGCCATTTATTTCAAGGTAGACCCTATTTAATGCTTTCCATATATTTTCTATTGATCGAAGAATATCCCTAAATATCTTTCTTAGATGAGTCGGAAGTCAAATTATTTTAATGCAGTTTTGTTCCAAAAATCAAGTGAATTTTAAAAACACCTTTATAATTGAAATGGGGCAATTTTAGACGAAGATATGGCCATTTATTTCAAGGTAGACCCTATTTAATGCTTTCCATATATTTTCTGTTGATCAAAGAATATCCCTTAATATCTTTCTTAGATGAGTCGGAAGTCAAATTATTTTAATGCAGTTTTGTTCCAAAGATCGAGCGAATCCTAAAAACACCTTTATAATTGAAATGGGGCAATTTTAGACGAAGATATGGCCATTTATTTCAAGGTAGACCCTATTTAATGCTTTCCATATATTTTCTGTTGATCAAAGAATATCCCTTAATATCTTTCTTAGATGAGTCGGAAGTCAAATTATTTTAATGCAGTTTTGTTCCAAAGATCGAGTGAATTCTAAAAAACACCTTTATAATTGAAATGGGGCAATTTTAGACGAAGATATGGCCATTTATTTCAAGGTTGACCCTATTTAATGTTTGGCTTATATTTTCTATTAATCGAAGAATATCCCTTAATATCTTTCTTAGATGAGTCGGAAGTCAAATTATTTTAATGCAGTTTTGTTTCAAAAGATCAAGTGAATTCTAAAAACACCTTTATAATTGAAATGGGGTAATTTTAAGACGAAGATATGGCCATTTATTTCAAGGTTGACCCTATTTAATGTTTGGGTTATATTTTCTATTAATCGAAGAATATCCCTTAATATCTTTCTTAGATGAGTCGGAAGTCAAATTATTTTAATGCAGTTTTGTTCCAAAGATCAAGTGAATTCTAAAAACACCTTTATAATTGAAATGGGGTAATTTTAGACGAAGATATGGCCATTTATTTCAAGGTAGACCCTATTTAATGTTTTCGTTATATTTTCTATTGATCGAAGAATATCCCTTAATATCTTTCTTAGATGAGCCGGAAGTCAAATTATTTTAATGCAGTTTTGTTCCAAAGATTGAGCGAATTCTAAAAACACCTTTATAATTGAAATGGGGCAATTTTTGACGAAGATATGGCCATTTATTTCAAGGTAGACCCTATTTAATGCTTTCCATATATTTTCTGTTGATCAAAGAATATCCCTTAATATCTTTCTTAGATGAGTCGGAAGTCAAATTATTTTAATGCAGTTTTGTTCCAAAGATCAAGCGAATCCTAAAAACACCTTTATAATTGAAATGGGGCAATTTTTGACGAAGATATGGCCATTTATTTCAAGGTAGACCCTATTTAATGCTTTCCATATATTTTCTATTAATCGAAGAATATCCCTTAATATCTTTCTTAGATGAGCCGGAAGTCAAATTATTTTAATGCAGTTTTGTTCCAAAGATTGAGTGAATTCTAAAAACACCTTTATAATTGAAATGGGGTAATTTTTGACGAAGATATGGCCATTTATTTCAAGGTTGACCCTATTTAATGTTTGGGTTATATTTTCTATTAATCGAAGAATATCCCTTAATATCTTTCTTAGATGAGTCGGAAGTCAAATTATTTTAATGCAGTTTTTTTTCCAAAGATCAAGTGAATTCTAAAAAACACCTTTATAATTGAAATGGGGCAATTTTAGACGAAGATATGGCCATTTATTTCAAGGTAGACCCTATTTAATGCTTGGCATATATTTTCTATTAATCGAAGAAGATCCCTTAATATCTTTCTTAGATGAGTCGGAAGTCAAATTATTTTAATGCAGTTTTGTTCCAAAGATCGAGTGAATTCTAAAAACACCTTTATAATTGAAATGGGGTAATTTTAGACGAAGATATGGCCATTTATTTCAAGGTTGACCCTATTTAATGCTTTCCATATATTTTCTATTAATCGAAGAATATCCCTTAATATCTGTCTTAGATGAGTCGGAAGTCAAATTATTTTAATGCAGTTTTGTTTCCAAAGATCGAGTGAATTCTAAAAACACCTTTATAGTTGAAATGGGGGAATTTTAGACGAAGATATGGCCATTTATTTCAAGGTAGACCCTATTTAATGCTTTCCATATATTTTCTGTTGATCAAAAGAATATCCCTTAATATCTTTCTTAGATGAGTCGGAAGTCAAATTATTTTAATGCAGTTTTTGTTCCAAAGATCGAGCGCATCCTAAAAACACCCTTATAATTGAAATGGGGCAATTTTATACGAAGATATGGCCATTTATTTCAAGGTAGACCCTATTTAATGCTTTCCATATATTTTCTGTTGATCAAAGAATATCCCTTAATATCTTTCTTAGATGAGTCGGAAGTCAAATTATTTTAATGCAGTTTTGTTTCAAAAATCAAGTGAATTTTAAAGACACCTTTATAATTGAAATGGGGCAATTTTAGACGAAGATATGGCCATTTATTTCAAGGTAGACCCTATTTAATGCTTTCCATATATTTTCTGTTGATCAAAGAATATCCCTTAATATCTTTCTTAGATGAGTCGGAAGTCAAATTATTTTAATGCAGTTTTGTTTCAAAAATCAAGTGAATTTTAAAGACACCTTTATAATTGAAATGGGGCAATTTTAGACGAAGATATGGCCATTTATTTCAAGGTAGACCCTATTTAATGCTTTCCATATATTTTCTGTTGATCAAAGAATATCCCTTAATATCTTTCTTAGATGAGTCGGAAGTCAAATTATTTTAATGCAGTTTTGTTCCAAAGATCAAGTGAATTCTAAAAAACACCTTTGTAATTGAAATGGGGCAATTTTAGACGAAGATATGGCCATTTATTTCAAGGTTGACCCTATTTAATGTTTGGCTTATATTTTCTATTAATCGAAGAATACCCCTTAATATATTTCTTAGATGAGTCGGAAGTCAAATTATTTTAATGCAGTTTTTGTTCCAAAGATCGAGTGAATTCTAAAAACACCTTTATAATTGAAATGGGGTAATTTTAGACGAAGATATGGCCATTTATTTCAAGGTAGACCCTATTTAATGCTTGGGTTATATTTTCTATTAATCGAAGAATATCCCTTAATATCTTTCTTAGATGAGCCGGAAGTCAAATTATTTTATTGCAGTTTTTTTTCCAAAGATCGAGTGAATTCTAAAAACACCTTTATAATTGAAATGGGGCAATTTTTGACGAAGATATGGCCATTTATTTCAAGGTAGACCCTATTTAATGCTTTCCATATATTTTCTACTCATCGAAGAATATCCCGTAATATCTTTATTAGATGAGTCGGAAGTCAAATTAGTATAATGCAGTTTTGTTCCAAAGATCGAGTGAATTCTAAAAACACCTTTATAATTGAAATGGGGCAATTTTTGACGAAGATATGGCCATTTATTTCAAGGTTGACCCTATTTAATATTTGGGTTATATTTTCTATTAATCGAAGAATATCCCTTAATATCTTTCTTAGATGAGTCGGAAGTCAAATTATTTTAATGCAGTTTTGTTCCAAAGATCGAGTGAATTCTAAAAACACCTTTATAATTGAAATGGGGTAATTTTAGACGAAGATATGGCCATTTATTTCAAGGTTGACCCTATTTAATGTTTGGGTTATATTTTCTATTAATCGAAGAATATCCCTTAATATCTTTCTTAGATGAGTCGGAAGTCAAATTATTTTAATGCAGTTTTGTTCCAAAGATCGAGTGAATTCTAAAAACACCTTTATAATTGAAATGGGGCAATTTTAGACGAAGATATGGCCATTTATTTCAAGGTTGACCCTATTTAATGCTTTCCTTATATTTTCTATTAATCGAAGAATATCCCTTAATATCTTTCTTAGATGAGTCGGAAGTCAAATTATTTTAATGCAGTTTTGTTCCAAAGATCGAGTGAATTCTAAAAACACCTTTATAATTGAAATGGGGCAATTTTTGACGAATATATGGCCATTTATTTCAAGGTAGACCCTATTTAATGCTTTCCATATATTTTCTATTTATCGAAGAATATCCCTTAATATCTTTCTTAGATGAGTCGGAAGTCAAATTATTTTAATGCAGTTTTGTTCCAAAGATTGAGTGAATTCTAAAACCACCTTTGTTATTGAAATGGGGCAATTTTAGACGAAGATATGGCCATTTATTTCAAGGTAGACCCTATTTAATGCTTTCCATATATTTTCTATTTATCGAAGAATATCCCTTAATATCTTTCTTAGATGAGTCGGAAGTCAAATTATTTTAATGCAATTTTGTTCCAAAGATCGAGTGAATCTTAAAAACACATTTATAATTGAAATGGGGCGATTTTTGACGAAGATATGGCCATTTATTTCAAGGTAAACCCTATTTAATGCTTTCCATATATTTTCTGTTGATCAAAGAATATCCCTTAATATCTTTCTTAGATGAGTCGAAAGTCAAATTATTTTAATGCAGTTTGGTTTCCAAAGATCGAGTAAATTCTTAAAACACCTTTATAATTGAAATGGGGCAATTTTTGACGAAGATATGGCCATTTATTTCAAGGTAGACCCTATTTAATGCTTTCCATATATTTTCTGTTGATCAAAGAATATCCCTTAATATCTTTCTTAGATGAGTCGAAAGTCAAATTATTTTAATGCAGTTTTGTTCCAAAGATCGAGCGAATTCTAAAAACACCTTTATAATTGAAATGGGGCAATTTTGGACGAAGATATGGCCATTTATTTCAAGGTTGACCCTATTTAATGTTTGGGTTATATTTTCTATTAATCGAAGAATATCCCTTAATATCTTTATTAGATGAGTCGGAAGTCAAATTATTTTAATGCAGTTTGGTTTCAAAGATTGAGTAAATTCTTAAAACACCTTTATAATTGAAATGGGGCAATTTTAGACGAAGATATGGCCATTTATTTCAAGGTTGACCCTATTTAATGCTTTCCATATATTTTCTGTTGATCAAAGGATATCCCTTAATATCTTTCTTAGATGAGCCGGAAGTCAAATTATTTTAATGCAGTTTTGTTCCAAAGATCGAGTGAATTCTAAAAACACCTTTATAATTGAAATGGGGCAATTTTTGACGACGATATGGCCATTTATTTCAAGGTAGACCCTATTTAATGCTTTCCATATATTTTCTGTTGATCGAAGAATATCCCTTAATATCTTTCTTAGATGAGTCGGAAGTCAAATTATTTTAATGCAGTTTTGTTCCAAAAATCGAGCGAATTTTAAAACACCTTTATAATTGAAATGGGGCAATTTTTGACGAAGATATGGCCATTTATTTCAAGGTAGACCCTATTTAATGCTTTCCATATATTTTCTATTGATCAAAGAATATCCCTTAATATCTTTCTTAGATGAGTCGAAAGTCAAATTATTTTAATGCAGTTTTGTTTCAAAGATCAAGTGAATTCTAAAAACTTCTTTATAATTGAAATGGGGCAATTTTAGACGAAGATATGGCCATTTATTTCAAGGTAGACCCTATTTAATGCTTTCCATATATTTTCTGTTGATCAAAGGATATCCCTTAATATCTTTCTTAGATGAGCCGGAAGTCAAATTATTTTAATGCAGTTTTGTTCCAAAGATCGAGTGAATTCTAAAAACACCTTTATAATTGAAATGGGGCAATTTTAGACGACGATATGTCCATTTATTTCAAGGTAGACCCTATTTAATGCTTTCCATATATTTTCTGTTGATCGAAGAATATCCCTTAATATCTTTCTTAGATGAGTCGGAAGTCAAATGATTTTAATGCAGTTTTGTTCAAAGATCGAGTGAATTTTAAAAACACCTTTATAATTGAAATGGGGCAATTTTTGACGAAGATATGGCCATTTATTTCAAGGTAGACCCAATTTAATGCTTTCCATATATTTTCTGTTGATCAAAGAATATCCCTTAATATCTTTCTTAGATGAGTCGGAAGTCAAATTATTTTAATGCAGTTTTGTCCAAAGATCGAGCGAATTCTAAAACACTTTATAATTGAAATGGGGCAATTTGGACGAAGATATGGCCATTTATTTCAAGGTTGACCCTATTTAATGTTTGGCTTATATTTTCTATTAATCGAAGATTATCCCTTAAAATCTTTCTTAGATGAGTCGGAAGTCAAATTATTTTAATGCAGTTTTGTTCCAAAGATCGAGCGAATCCTAAAAACACCTTTATAATTGAAATGGGGCAATCTTATACGAAGATATGGCCATTTATTTCAAGGTAGACCCTATTTAATGCTTTCCATATATTTTCTGTTGATCAAAGAATATCCCTTAATATCTGTCTTAGATGAGTCGGAAGTCAAATTATTTTAATGCAGTTTTGTTTCAAAGATCGAGTGAATTCTAAAAACACCTTTATAGTTGAAATGTGGCAATTTTAGACGAAGATATGGCCATTTATTTCAAGGTAGACCCTATTTAATGCTTTCCATATATTTTCCATTTATCGAAGAATATCCCTAAATATCTTTCTTAGATGAGTCGGAAGTCAAATTATTTTAATGCAGTTTTGTTTCAAAGATCGAGTGAATTCTAAAAACACCTTTATAATTGAAATGGGGTAATTTTAGACGAAGATATGGCCATTTATTTCAAGGTTGACCCTATTTAATGTTTGGGTTATATTTTCTATTAATCGAAGAATATCCCTAAATATTTTTCTTAGATGAGTCGGAAGTCAAATTCTTTTAATGCAGTTTTGTTTCAAAAATCGAGTGAATTTTAAAAACACCTTTATAATTGAAATGGGGCAATTTTAGACGAAGATATGGCCATTTATTTCAAGGTAGACCCTATTTAACGCTTTCCATATATTTTCTATTTATCGAAGAATATCCCTTAATATCTTTCTTAGATGAGTCGGAAGTCAAATTATTTTAATGCAGTTTTGTTTCAAAGATTGAGTGAATTCTAAAACCACCTTTGTTATTGAAATGGGGCAATTTTAGACGAAGATATGGCCATTTATTTCAAGGTAGACCCTATTTAATGCTTTCCATATATTTTCTATTTATCGAAGAATATCCCTTAATATCTTTCTTAGATGAGTCGGAAGTCAAATTATTTTAATGCAGTTTTGTTCCAAAGATCGAGTGAATCTTAAAAACGCATTTATAATTGAAATGGGGCGATTTTATACGAAGATATGGCCATTTATTTCAAGGTAGACCCTATTTAATGCTTTCCATATATTTTCTGTTGATCAAAGAATATCCCTTAATATCTTTCTTAGATGAGTCGAAAGTCAAATTATTTTAATGCAGTTTTGTTCCAAAAATCGAGCGAATTTTAAAAACACCTTTATAATTGAAATGGGGCAATTTTTGACGAAGATATGGCCATTTATTTCAAGGTAGACCCTATTTAATGCTTTCCATATATTTTCTGTTGATCAAAGAATATCCCTTAATATCTTTCTTAGATGAGTCGAAAGTCAAATTATTTTAATGCAGTTTGGTTTCAAAGATCGAGTAAATTCTTAAAACACCTTTATAATTGAAATGGGGCAATTTTAGACGAAGATATGGGCATTTATTTCAAGGTAGACCCTATTTAATGCTTTCCATATATTTTCTGTTGATCAAAGGATATCCCTTAATATCTTTCTTAGATGAGCCGGAAGTCAAATTATTTTAATGCAGTTTTGTTCCAAAGATCGAGTGAATTCTAAAAACACCTTTATAATTGAAATGGGGCAATTTTTGACGACGATATGTCCATTTATTTCAAGGTAGACCCTATTTAATGCTTTCCATATATTTTCTGTTAATCGAAGAATATCCCTTAATATCTTTCTTAGATGAGTCGGAAGTCAAATTATTTTAATGCAGTTTTGTTCCAAAAATCGAGCGAATTTTAAAAACACCTTTATAATTGAAATGGGGCAATTTTTGACGACGATATGTCCATTTATTTCAAGGTAGACCCTATTTAATGCTTTCCATATATTTTCTGTTAATCGAAGAATATCCCTTAATATCTTTCTTAGATGAGTCGAAAGTCAAATTATTTTAATGCAGTTTTGTTTCAAAGATCGAGCGAATCCCTAAAAACACCTTTATAATTGAAATGGGGTAATTTTAGACGAAGATATGGCCATTTATTTCAAGGTTGACCCTATTTAATGTTTGGCTTATATTTTCTATTAATCGAAGAATATCCCTTAAAATCTTTCTTAGATGAGTCGGAAGTCAAATTATTTTAATGCAGTTTTGTTCCAAAGATCGAGCGAATCCTAAAAACACCTTTATAATTGAAATGGGGCAATCTTATACGAAGATATGGCCATTTATTTCAAGGTAGACCCTATTTAATGCTTTCCATATATTTTCTGTTGATCAAAGAATATCCCTTAATATCTGTCTTAGATGAGTCGGAAGTCAAATTATTTTAATGAAGTTTTGTTTCAAAGATCGAGTGAATTCTAAAAACACCTTTATAGTTGAAATGTGGCAATTTTAGACGAAGATATGGCCATTTATTTCAAGGTAGACCCTATTTAATGCTTTCCATATATTTTCCATTTATCGAAGAATATCCCTAAATATCTTTCTTAGATGAGTCGGAAGTCAAATTATTTTAATGCAGTTTTGTTTCAAAAATCAAGTGAATTCTAAAAACACCTTTATAATTGAAATGGGGTAATTTTAGACGAAGATATGGCCATTTATTTCAAGGTTGACCCTATCTAATGTTTGGGTTATATTTTCTATTAATCGAAGAATATCCCTAAATATCTTTCTTAGATGAGTCGGAAGTCAAATTATTTTAATGCAGTTTTGTTTCAAAAATCAAGTGAATTTTAAAGACACCTTTATAATTGAAATGGGGCAATTTTAGACGAAGATATGGCCATTTATTTCAAGGTAGACCCTATTTAATGCTTTCCATATATTTTCTGTTGATCAAAGAATATCCCTTAATATCTTTCTTAGATGAGTCGGAAGTCAAATTATTTTAATGCAGTTTTGTTCCAAAGATCGAGCGCATCTTAAAAACACCTTTATAATTGAAATGGGGCGATTTTATACGAAGATATGGCCATTTATTTCAAGGTAGACCCTATTTAATGCTTTCCATATATTTTCTGTTGATCAAAGAATATCCCTTAATATCTTTCTTAGATGAGTCGGAAGTCAAATTATTTTAATGCAGTTTTGTTCCAAAGATCAAGTGAATTCTAAAAAACACCTTTGTAATTGAAATGGGGCAATTTTAGACGAAGATATGGCCATTTATTTCAAGGTTGACCCTATTTAATGTTTGGCTTATATTTTCTATTAATCGAAGAATATCCCTTAATATATTTCTTAGATGAGTCGGAAGTCAAATTTATTTTAATGCAGTTTTGTTTCCAAAGATCGAGTGAATTCTAAAAACACCTTTATAATTGAAATGGGGCAATTTTTGACGAAGATATGGCCATTTATTTCAAGGTAGACCCTATTTAATGCTTTCCATATATTTTCTATTTATCGAAGAATATCCCTTAATATCTTTCTTAGATGAGTCGGAAGTCAAATTTTTTTAATGCAGTTTTGTTTCAAAGATCGAGCGAATCCTAAAAACACCTTTATAATTGAAATGGGGTAATTTTAGACGAAGATATGGCCATTTATTTCAAGGTTGACCCTATTTAATGTTTGGCTTATATTTTCTATTAATCGAAGAATATCCCTTAATATCTTTCTTAGATGAGTCGGAAGTCAAATTATTTTAATGCAGTTTTGTTCCAAAGATCGAGTGAATTCTAAAAACACCTTTATAATTGAAATGGGGCAATTTTAGACGAAGATATGGCCATTTATTTCAAGGTTGACCCTATTTAATGCTTTCCTTATATTTTCTATTAATCGAAGAATATCCCTTAATATCTTTCTTAGATGAGTCGGAAGTCAAATTATTTTAATGCAGTTTTGTTCCAAAGATCGAGTGAATTCTAAAAACACCTTTATAATTGAAATGGGGCAATTTTTGACGAAGATATGGCCATTTATTTCAAGGTAGACCCTATTTAATGCTTTCCATATATTTTCTATTGATCGAAGAATATCCCTTAATATCTTTCTTAGATGAGTCGGAAGTCAAATTATTTTAATGCAGTTTTGTTCCAAAGATCGAGCGAATTCTAAAAACACCTTTATAATTGAAATGGGGCAATTTTGGACGAAGATATGGCCATTTATTTCAAGGTAGACCCTATTTAATGCTTGGCTTATATTTTCTATTAATCGAAGAATATCCCTTAATATCTTTCTTAGATGAGTCGGAAGTCAAATTATTTTAATGCAGTTTTGTTCCAAAGATCGAGTGAATCTTAAAAACACCTTTATAATTGAAATGGGGCAATTTTATGACGAAGATATGGCCATTTATTTCAAGGTAGACCCTATTTAATGCTTTCCATATATTTTCTGTTGATCAAAGAATATCCCTTAATATCTTTCTTAGATGAGTCGGAAGTCAAATTATTTTAATGCAGTTTTGTTCCAAAGATCGAGTGAATTCTTAAAACACCTTTATAATTGAAATGGGGCAATTTTAGACGAAGATATGGCCATTTATTTCAAGGTTGACCCTATTTAATGCTTTCCATATATTTTCTGTTGATCAAAGGATATCCCTTAATATCTTTCTTAGATGAGCCGGAAGTCAAATTATTTTAATGCAGTTTTGTTCCAAAGATCGAGTGAATTCTAAAAACACCTTTATAATTGAAATGGGGCAATTTTAGACGAAGATATGGCCATTTATTTCAAGGTAGACCCTATTTAATGCTTTCCATATATTTTCCTGTTGATCGAAGAATATCCCTTAATATCTTTCTTAGATGAGTCGGAAGTCAAATTATTTTAATGCAGTTTTGTTCCAAAGATCGAGCGAATTTTAAAAACACCTTTATAATTGAAATGGGGCAATTTTTGACGAAGATATGGCCATTTATTTCAAGGTAGACCCTATTTAATGCTTTCCATATATTTTCTGTTGATCAAAGAATATCCCTTAATATCTTTCTTAGATGAGTCGAAAGTCAAATTATTTTAATGCAGTTTTGTTCCAAAGATCGAGCGAATTCTAAAAACACCTTTATAATTGAAATGGGGCAATTTTAGACGAAGATATGGCCATTTATTTCAAGGTTGACCCTATTTAATGTTTGGCTTATATTTTCTATTGATCAAAGAATATCCCTTAATATCTTTCTTAGATGAGTCGGAAGTCAAATTATTTTCATGCAGGTTTTTTCCAAAGATCGAGTGAATTCTAAAAACACCTTTATAATTGAAATGGGGCAATTTTTGACGAAGATATGGCCATTTATTTCAAGGTAGACCCTATTTAATGCTTTCCATATATTTTCTGTTGATCAAAGAATATCCCTTAATATCTTTCTTAGATGAGTCGGAAGTCAAATTATTTTAATGCAGTTTTGTTCCAAAGATAGAGCGAATCCTAAAAACACCTTTATAATTGAAATGGGGCAATCTTATACGAAGATATGGCCATTTATTTCAAGGTAGACCCTATTTAATGCTTTCCATATATTTTCTGTTGATCAAAGAATATCCCTTAATATCTGTCTTAGATGAGTCGGAAGTCAAATTATTTTAATGCAGTTTTGTTTCAAAGATCGAGTGAATTCTAAAAACACCTTTATAGTTGAATTGGGGCAATTTTAGACGAAGATATGGCCATTTATTTCAAGGTAGACCCTATTTACTGCTTTCCATATATTTTCCATTTATCGAAGAATATCCCTTAATATCTTTCTTAGATGAGCCGGAAGTCAAATTATTTTAATGCAGTTTTTTTTCCAAAGATCGAGTGAATTCTAAAAACACCTTTATAATTGAAATGGGGCAATTTTAGACGAAGATATGGCCATTTATTTCAAGGTTGACCCTATTTAATGCTTTCCATATATTTTCTATTTATCGAAGAATATCCCTTAATATCTTTCTTAGGTGAGTCGGAAGTCAAATTATTTTAATGCAGTTTTGTTTCAAAGATCGAGCGAATCTTAAAAACACCTTTATAATTGAAATGGAGCAATTTTAGACGAAGATATGGCCATTTATTTCAAGGTTGACCCTATTTAATGCTTTCCATATATTTTCTATTGATCGAAGAATATCCCTTAATATCTTTCTTAGGTGAGTCGGAAGTCAAATTATTTTAATGCAGTTTTGTTTCAAAGATCGAGTGAATTCTAAAAAACACCTTTATAATTGAAATGGGGCAATTTTAGACGAAGATATGGCCATTTATTTCAAGGTTGACCCTATTTAATGCTTTCCTTATATTTTCTATTTATCGAAGAATATCCCTTAATATCTTTCTTAGATGAGTCGGAAGTCAAATTATTTTAATGCAGTTTTGTTCCAAAGATCGAGTGAATTCTAAAAACACCTTTATAATTGAAATGGGGCAATTTTAGACGAAGATATGGCCATTTATTTCAAGGTAGACCCTATTTAATGCTTTCCATATATTTTCTATTTATCGAAGAATATCCCTTAATATCTTTCTTAGATGAGTCGGAAGTCAAATTATTTTAATGCAGTTTTGTTCCAAAGATCGAGTGAATTCTAAAAACACCTTTGTAATTGAAATGGGGCAATTTTAGACGAAGATATGGCCATTTATTTCAAGGTAGACCCTATTTAATGCTTTCCATATATTTTCCATTTATCGAAGAATATCCCTAAATATCTTTCTTAGATGAGTCGGAAGTCAAATTATTTTAATGCAGTTTTGTTCCAAAGATCGAGTGAATTTTAAAAACACCTTTATAATTGAAATGGGGCAATTTTAGACGAAGATATGGCCATTTATTTCAAGGTTGACCCTATTTAATGTTTGGCTTATATTTTCTATTAATCGAAGAATATCCCTTAATATCTTTCTTAGATGAGTCGGAAGTCAAATTATTTTAATGCAGTTTTGTTCCAAAGATCGAGTGAATTCTAAAAACACCTTTATAATTGAAATGGGGCAATTTTAGACGAAGATATGGCCATTTATTTCAAGGTAGACCCTATTTAATGCTTGCCATATATTTTCTATTTATCGAAGAATATCCCTTAATATCTTTCTTAGATGAGTCGGAAGTCAAATTATTTTAATGCAGTTTTGTTTCCAAAGATCGAGCGAATTCTAAAAACACCTTTATAATTGAAATGGGGCAATTTTAGACGAAGATATGGCCATTTATTTCAAGGTTGACCCTATTTAATGCTTTCCATATATTTTCTGTTGATCAAAGAATATCCCTTAATATCTTTCTTAGATGAGTCGGAAAGTCAAATTATTTTAATGCAGTTTTGTTCCAAAGATCGAGTGAATTCTAAAAACACCTTTATAATTGAAATGGGGCAATTTTAGACGAAGATATGGCCATTTATTTCAAGGTTGACCCTATTTAATGCTTTCCTTATATTTTCTATTTATCGAAGAATATCCCTTAATATCTTTCTTAGATGAGTCGGAAGTCAAATTATTTTAATGCAGTTTTGTTCCAAAGATCGAGTGAATTCTAAAAACACCTTTATAATTGAAATGGGGCAATTTTTGACGAAGATATGGCCATTTATTTCAAGGTAGACCCTATTTAATGCTTTCCATATATTTTCTATTTATCGAAGAATATCCCTTAATATCTTTCTTAGATGAGTCGGAAGTCAAATTATTTTAATGCAGTTTTGTTCCAAAGATCGAGTGAATTCTAAAAACACCTTTATAATTGAAATGGGGCAATTTTTGACGAAGATATGGCCATTTATTTCAAGGTAGACCCTATTTAATGCTTTCCATATATTTTCTATTTATCGAAGAATATCCCTTAATATCTTTCTTAGATGAGTCGGAAGTCAAATTATTTTAATGCAGTTTTGTTCCAAAGATCGAGCGAATCTTAAAAACACCTTTATAATTGAAATGGGGCGATTTTAGACGAAGATATGGCCATTTATTTCAAGGTAGACCCTATTTAATGTTTGGCTTATATTTTCTATTGATCAAAGAATATCCCTTAATATCTTTCTTAGATGAGTCGGAAGTCGAAATGATTTTAATGCAGTTTTGTTCCAAAGATCGAGTGAATTCTAAAAACACCTTTATAATTGAAATGGGGCAATTTTAGACGAAGATATGGCCATTTATTTCAAGGTTGACCCTATTTAATGCTTTCCATATATTTTCTGTTGATCAAAGAATATCCCTTAATATCTTTCTTAGATGAGTCGGAAGTCAAATTATTTTAATGCAGTTTTGTTCCAAAGATCGAGTGAATTCTAAAAACACCTTTATAATTGAAATGGGGCAATTTTATGACGAAGATATGGCCATTTATTTCAAGGTAGACCCTATTTAATGCTTGCCATATATTTTCTGTTGATCGAAGAATATCCCTTAATATCTTTCTTAGATGAGTCGGAAGTCAAATTATTTTAATGCAGTTTTGTTTCCAAAGATCGAGTGAATTCTAAAAACACCTTTATAATTGAAATGGGGCAATTTTAGACGAAGATATGGCCATTTATTTCAAGGTAGACCCTATTTAATGCTTTCCATATATTTTCTGTTGATCAAAGAATATCCCTAAATATCTTTCTTAGATGAGTCGGAAGTCAAATTATTTTAATGCAGTTTTGTTCCAAAGATCAAGTAAATTTTAAAAACACCTTTATAATTGAAATGGGGCAATTTTAGACGAAGATATGGCCATTTATTTCAAGGTAGACCCTATTTAATGCTTGCCATATATTTTCTGTTAATCAAAGATATTCCCTTAATATCTTTCTTAGATGAGTCGGAAGTCAAATTATTTTAATGCAGTTTTGTTCCAAAGATCGAGTGAATTCTAAAAACACCTTTATAATTGAAATGGGGCAATTTTTGACGACGATATGTCCATTTATTTCAAGGTAGACCCTATTTAATGCTTTCCATATATTTTCTGTTAATCGAAGAATATCCCTTAATATCTTTCTTAGATGAGTCGGAAGTCAAATTATTTTAATGCAGTTTTGTTCCAAAAATCGAGCGAATTTTAAAAACACCTTTATAATTGAAATGGGGCAATTTTTGACGAAGATATGGCCATTTATTTCAAGGTAGACCCTATTTAATGCTTTCCATATATTTTCCATCTATCGAAGAATATCCCTAAATATCTTTCTTAGATGAGTCGGAAGTCAAATTATTTTAATGCAGTTTTGTTTCAAAAATCAAGTGAATTCTAAAAACACCTTTATAATTGAAATGGGGTAATTTTAGACGAAGATATGGCCATTTATTTCAAGGTTGACCCTATCTAATGTTTGGGTTATATTTTCTATTAATCGAAGAATATCCCTAAATATCTTTCTTAGATGAGTCGGAAGTCAAATTATTTTAATGCAGTTTTGTTTCAAAAATCAAGTGAATTTTAAAGACACCTTTATAATTGAAATGGGGCAATTTTAGACGAATATATGGCCATTTATTTCAAGGTAGACCCTATTTAATGCTTTCCATATATTCTCTGTTGATCAAAGAATATCCCTTAATATCTTTCTTAGATGAGTCGGAAGTCAAATTATTTTAATGCAGTTTTGTTTCAAAGATCGAGCGCATCTTAAAAACACCTTTATAATTGAAATGGGGCGATTTTATACGAAGATATGGCCATTTATTTCAAGGTAGACCCTATTTAATGCTTTCCATATATTTTCTGTTGATCAAAGAATATCCCTTAATATCTTTCTTAGATGAGTCGGAAGTCAAATTATTTTAATGCAGTTTTGTTCCAAAGATCAAGTGAATTCTAAAAAACACCTTTGTAATTGAAATGGGGCAATTTTAGATGAAGATATGGCCATTTATTTCAAGGTTGACCCTATTTAATGTTTGGCTTATATTTTCTATTAATCGAAGAATATCCCTTAATATCTTTCTTAGATGAGTCGGAAGTCAAATTATTTTAATGCAGTTTTGTTTCAAAGATCGAGTGAATTCTAAAAACACCTTTATAATTGAAATGGGGCAATTTTTGACGAAGATATGGCCATTTATTTCAAGGTAGACCCTATTTAATGCTTTCCATATATTTTCTATTTATCGAAGAATATCCCTTAATATCTTTCTTAGATGAGTCGGAAATCAAATTTATTTAATGCAGTTTTGTTTCAAAGATCGAGCGAATCCTAAAAACACCTTTATAATTGAAATGGGGCAATTTTAGACGAAGATATGGCCATTTATTTCAAGGTTGACCCTATTTAATATTTGGCTTATATTTTCTATTTATCGAAGAATATCCCTTAATATCTTTCTTAGGTGAGTCGGAAGTCAAATTATTTTAATGCAGTTTTGTTCCAAAGATCAAGTGAATTCTAAAAACACCTTTATAATTTAAATGGGGCAATTTTAGACGAAGATATGGCCATTTATTTCAAGGTAGACCCTATTTAATGCTTTCCATATATTTTCTATTATTCGAAGAATATCCCTTAATATCTTTCTTAGATGAGTCGGAAGTCAAATTATTTTAATGCAGTTTTGTTCCAAAGATCGAGTGAATTCCAAAAACACCTTTATAATTGAAATGGGGCAATTTTTGACGGAGATATGGCCATTTATTTCAAGGTTGACCCTATTTAATGTTTGGCTTATATTTTCTATTAATCGAAGAATATCCCTTAATATCTTTCTTAGATGAGTCGGAAGTCAAATTATTTTAATGCAATTTTGTTCCAAAGATCGAGTGAATCTTAAAAACGCATTTTTAATTGAAATAGGGCGATTTTATACGAAGATATGGCCATTTATTTCAAGGTAGACCCTATTTAATGCTTTCCATATATTTTCTGTTGATCAAAGAATATCCCTTAATATCTTTCTTAGATGAGTCGAAAGTCAAATTATTTTAATGCAGTTTTGTTCCAAAGATTAAGTGAATTCAAAAAACACCTTTATAATTGAAATGGGGCAATTTTAGACGAAGATATGGCCATTTATTTCAAGGTTGACCCTATTTAATGCTTTCCATATATTTTCTGTTGATCAAAGGATATCCCTTAATATCTTTCTTAGATGAGCCGGAAGTCAAATTATTTTAATGCAGTTTTGTTCCAAAGATCGAGTGAATTCTAAAAACACCTTTATAATTGAAATGGGGCAATTTTTGAC
This sequence comes from Drosophila grimshawi, assembly GCF_018153295.1. Lineage (NCBI taxonomy): Eukaryota > Metazoa > Arthropoda > Insecta > Diptera > Drosophilidae > Drosophila > Drosophila grimshawi. Next base: position 33,823 of record NW_025063745.1, on the reverse strand, counting down.
GACGATATGGCCATTTATTTCAAGGTAGACCCTATTTAATGCTTTCCATATATTTTCTGTTGATCGAAGAATATCCCTTAATATCTTTCTTAGATGAGTCGGAAGTCAAATTATTTTAATGCAGTTTTGTTCCAAAAATCGAGCGAATTTTAAAAACACCTTTATAATTGAAATGGGGCAATTTTTGACGAAGATATGGCCATTTATTTCAAGGTAGACCCTATTTAATGCTTTCCATATATTTTCTGTTGATCAAAGAATATCCCTTAATATCTTTCTTAGATGAGTCGAAAGTCAAATTATTTTAATGCAGTTTTGTTCCAAAGATCGAGCGAATTCTAAAAACACCTTTATAATTGAAATGGGGCAATTTTGGACGAAGATATGGCCATTTATTTCAAGGTTGACCCTATTTAATGTTTGGCTTATATTTTCTATTAATCGAAGATTATCCCTTAAAATCTTTCTTAGATGAGTCGGAAGTCAAATGATTTTAATGCAGTTTTGTTCAAAGATCGAGTGAATTTTAAAAACACCTTTATAATTGAAATGGGGCAATTTTTGACGAAGATATGGCCATTTATTTCAAGGTAGACCCAATTTAATGCTTTCCATATATTTTCTGTTGATCAAAGAATATCCCTTAATATCTTTCTTAGATGAGTCGGAAGTCAAATTATTTTAATGCAGTTTTGTTCCAAAGATCGAGCGAATCCTAAAAACACCTTTATAATTGAAATGGGGCAATCTTATACGAAGATATGGCCATTTATTTCAAGGTAGACCCTATTTAATGCTTTCCATATATTTTCTGTTGATCAAAGAATATCCCTTAATATCTGTCTTAGATGAGTCGGAAGTCAAATTATTTTAATGCAGTTTTGTTTCAAAGATCGAGTGAATTCTAAAAACACCTTTATAGTTGAAATGTGGCAATTTTAGACGAAGATATGGCCATTTATTTCAAGGTAGACCCTATTTAATGATTCCATATATTTTCTGTTGATCAAAGAATATCCCTTAATATCTTTCTTAGATGAGTCGGAAGTCAAATTATTTTAATGCAGTTTTGTTCCAAAGATCAAGTGAATTTTAAAGACACCTTTATAATTGAAATGGGGCGATTTTATACGAAGATATGGCCATTTATTTCAAGGTAGACCCTATTTAATGCTTTCCATATATTTTATATTAATCGAAGAATATCCCTTAATATCTTTCTTAGATGAGTCGGAAGTCAAATTATTTTAATGCAGTTTTTTTTCCAAAGATCGAGTGAATTCTAAAAACACCTTTATAATTGAAATGGGGTAATTTTAGACGAAGATATGGCCATTTATTTCAAGGTTGACCCTATTTAATGTTTGGGTTATATTTTCTATTAATCGAAGAATATCCCTTAATATCTTTATTAGATGAGCCGGAAGTCAAATTATTTTATTGCAGTTTTTTTTCCAAAGATCGAGTGAATTCTAAAAACACCTTTATTATTGAAATTGGGGCAATTTTTGACGAAGATATGGCCATTTATTTCAAGGTAGACCCTATTTAATGCTTTCCATATATTTTCTGTTGATCAAAGAATATCCCTTAATATCTTTCTTAGATGAGTCGGAAGTCAAATTATTTTAATGCAGTTTTGTTCCAAAGATCGAGCGCATCTTAAAAACACCTTTATAATTGAAATGGGGCGATTTTATACGAAGATATGGCCATTTATTTCAAGGTAGACCCTATTTAATGCTTTCCATATATTTTATATTAATCGAAGAATATCCCTTAATATCTTTCTTAGATGAGTCGGAAGTCAAATTATTTTAATGCAGTTTTTTTTCCAAAGATCGAGTGAATTCTAAAAACACCTTTATAATTGAAATGGGGTAATTTTAGACGAAGATATGGCCATTTATTTCAAGGTTGACCCTATTTAATGTTTGGGTTATATTTTCTATTAATCGAAGAATATCCCTTAATATCTTTATTAGATGAGCCGGAAGTCAAATTATTTTAATGCAGTTTTTTTTCCAAAGATCGAGTGAATTCTAAAAACACCTTTATAATTGAAATGGGGCAATTTTAGACGAAGATATGGCCATTTATTTCAAGGTTGACCCTATTTAATGCTTTCCATATATTTTCTATTTATCGAAGAATACCCCTTAATATCTTTCTTAGATGAGTCGGAAATCAAATTTATTTAATGCAGTTTTATTTCAAAGATCGAGTGAATTCTAAAAACACCTTTATAATTGAAATGGGGCAATTTTAGACGAAGATATGGCCATTTATTTCAAGGTTGACCCTATTTAATGTTTGGCTTATATTTTCTATTAATCGAAGAATATCCCTTAATATCTTTCTTAGGTGAGTCGGAAGTCAAATTATTTTAATGCAGTTTTGTTTCAAAGATCGAGCGAATTCTAAAAACACCTTTATAATTTAAATGGGGCAATTTTAGACGAAGATATGGCCATTTATTTCAAGGTTGGCCCTATTTAATGTTTGGCTTATATTTTCTATTAATCGAAGAATATCCCTTAATATCTTTCTTAGGTGAGTCGGAAGTCAAATTATTTTAATGCAGTTTTGTTCCAAAGATCGAGTGAATTCTAAAAACACCTTTATAGTTGAAATGGGGCAATTTTTGACGAAGATATGGCCATTTATTTCAAGGTAGACCCTATTTAATGCTTTCCATATATTTTCTATTTATCGAAGAATATCCCTTAATATCTTTCTTAGATGAGTCGGAAGTCAAATTATTTTAATGCAGTTTTGTTCCAAAGATCGAGTGAATTCTAAAACCACCTTTGTAATTGAAATGGGGCAATTTTAGACGAAGATATGGCCATTTATTTCAAGGTAGACCCTATTTAATGCTTTCCATATATTTTCCATTTATCGAAGAATATCCCTTTTATATCTTTCTTAGATGAGTCGGAAGTCAAATTATTTTAATGCAGTTTTGTTCCAAAGATCGAGCGAATCTTAAAAACACCTTTTATAATTGAAATGGGGGCATTTTTAGACCAAGATATGGGCATTTATTTCAAGGTTGACCCTATTTAATGTTTTGGCTTATATTTTCTATAATCGAAGAATATCCCTTAATATCTTTCTTAGATGAGTCGGAAGTCAAATTATTTTAATGCAGTTTTGTTCCAAAGATCGAGTGAATTCTAAAAACACCTTTATAATTGAAATGGGGCAATTTTAGACGAAGATATGGCCATTTATTTCAAGGTTGACCCTATTTAATGTTTGGCTTATATTTTCTATTAATCGAAGAATATCCCTTAATATCTTTGTTAGATGAGCCGGAAGTCAAATTATTTCAATGCAGTTTTTTTCCAAAGATCGAGTGAATTGTAAAAACACCTTTATAATTGAAATGGGGCAATTTTTGACGAAGATATGGCCATTTATTTCAAGGTTGACCCTATTTTAATGCTTTCCATATATTTTCTGTTGATCAAAGAATATCCCTTAATATCTTTCTTAGATGAGTCGGAAATCAAATTTTTTTAATGCAGATTTGTTCCAAAGATCAAGCGAATTCTAAAAACACCTTTATAATTGAAATGGGGCAATTTTAGACGAAGATATGGCCATTTATTTCAAGGTTGACCCTATTTAATGCTTTGGCTTATATTTTCTATTTATCGAAGAATATCCCTTAATATCTTTCTTAGATGAGTCGGAAGTCAAATTATTTTAATGCAGTTTTGTTCCAAAGATCAAGTGAATTCTAAAAACACATTTATAATTGAAATGGGGCAATTTTTGACGAAGATATGGCCATTTATTTCAAGGTAGACCCTATTTAATGCTTTCCTTATATTTTCTATTTATCGAAGAATATCCCTTAATATCTTTCTTAGGTGAGTCGGAAGTCAAATTATTTTAATGCAGTTTTGTTCCAAAGATCGAGTGAATTCTAAAAACACCTTTATAGTTGAAATGGGGCAATTTTTGACGAAGATATGGCCATTTATTTCAAGGTAGACCCTATTTAATGCTTTCCATATATTTTCTATTTATCGAAGAATATCCCTTAATATTTTTCTTAGATGAGTCGGAAGTCAAATTATTTTAATGCAGTTTTGTTCCAAAGATCGAGTGAATCTTAAAAACACCTTTATAATTGAAATGGGGCGATTTTAGACGAAGATATGGCCATTTATTTCAAGGTAGACCCTATTTAATGCTTTCCATATATTTTCTGTTGATCAAAGAATATCCCTTAATATCTTTCTTAGATGAGTCGGAAGTCGAAATTATTTTAATGCAGTTTTGTTCCAAAGATCGAGTGAATTCTAAAAACACCTTTATAATTGAAATGGGGCAATTTTAGACGAAGATATGGCCATTTATTTCAAGGTTGACCCTATTTAATGCTTTGGCATATATTTTCTGTTGATCAAAGAATATCCCTTAATATCTTTCTTAGATGAGTCGGAAGTCAAATTATTTTAATGCAGTTTTGTTTCAAAGATCGAGTGAATTCTAAAAACACCTTTATAATTGAAATGGGGCAATTTTAGACGAAGATATGGCCATTTATTTCCAAGTTAGACCCTATTAATGTTTGGCCTTATATTTCTATAATCGAAGAATATCCATTAATATCTTTGTTAGATGAGCCAGAAGTCATATTATTTAATGCAGTATTTTTTTCCATAGATCGAGTGAATTCTAAAAACACCTTTATAATTGAAATGGGGCAATTTTTAGAAGAAGATATGGCCATTTATTTCATGGTTGACCCTATTTTAATGCTTTCCATATATTTTCTGTTGATCAAAGAATATCCCTTAATATCTTTCTTAGATGAGTCGGTAATCAAATTTTTTTATTGCAGATTTGTTCCAAAGATCGAGTGAGTTCTAAAAACACCTTTATAATTGAAATGGGGCAATTTTTGACGAAGATATGGCCATTTATTTCAAGGTTGACCCTATTTAATGTTTGGCTTATATTTTCTATTTATCGAAGAATATCCCTTAATATCTTTCTTAGATGAGTCGGAAGTCAAATTATTTTAATGCAGTTTTGTTCCAAAGATCGAGTGAATTCTAAAAACACATTTATAATTGAAATGGGGCAATTTATGACGAAGATATGGCCATTTATTTCAAGGTTGACCCTATTTAATGCTTTCCTTATATTTTCTATTTATCGAAGAATATCCCTTAATATCTTTCTTAGATGAGTCGGAAGTCAAATTATTTTAATGCAGTTTTGTTCCAAAGATCGAGTGAGTTCTAAAAACACCTTTATAGTTGAAATGGGGCAATTTTTGACGAAGATATGGCCATTTATTTCAAGTTAGACCCTATTTAATGCTTTCCATATATTTTCTATTTATCGAAGAATATCCCTTAATATCTTTCTTAGATGAGTCGGAAGTCAAATTATTTTAATGCAGTTTTGTCGCAAAGATCGAGTGAATTTTAAAAACACCTTTATAATTGAAATGGAGCAATTTTTGACGAAGATATGGCCATTTATTTCAAGGTAGACCCTATTTAATGTTTGGCTTATATTTTCTATTAATCGAAGAATATCCCTTAATATCTTTCTTAGATGAGTCGGAAGTCAAATTATTTTAATGCAGTTTTGTTCCAAAGATCGAGCGAATTCTAAAAACACCTTTATAATTGAAATGGGGCAATTTTGGACGAAGATATGGCCATTTATTTCAAGGTTGACCCTATTTAATGTTTGGCTTATATTTTCTATTAATCGAAGAATATCCTTTAAAATCTTTCTTAGATGAGCCGGGAAGTCAAAATTATTTTAATGCAGTTTTGTTCCAAAGATCGAGTGAATTTTAAAAACACCTTTATAATTGAAATGGAGCAATTTTTGACGAAGATATGGCCATTTATTTCAAGGTAGACCCTATTTAATACTTTCCATATATTTTCTGTTGATTAAAGAATATCCCTTTAATATCTTTCTTAGATGAGTCGGAAGTCAAATTATTTTAATGCAGTTTTGTTCCAAAGATCGAGCGAATTCTAAAAACACGTTCATATTTTAATTGGGGCAATCTTAGACGAAGATATGGCCATTTATTTCAAGGTAGACCCTATTTAATGCTTTCCATATATTTTCCATTAATCGAAGAATATCCCTTAATATCTGTCTTAGATGAGTCGGAAGTCAAATTATTTTAATGCAGTTTTGTTTCAAAGATCGAGTGAATTCTAAAAACACCTTTATAATTGAAATGGGGCAATTTTAGACGAAGATATGGCCATTTATTTCAAGGTAGACCCTATTTAATGCTTTCCATATATTTTCCATTAATCGAAGAATATCCCTAAATATCTTTCTTAGATGAGTCGGAAGTCAAATTAGTTTAATGCAGTTTTGTTCCAAAGATCAAGTGAATTTTAAAGACACCTTTATAATTGAAATGGGGCAATTTTAGACGAAGATATGGCCATTTATTTCAAGGTAGACCCTATTTAATGCTTTCCATATATTTTCTGTTGATCAAAGAATATCCCTTAATATCTTTCTTAGATGAGTCGGAAGTCAAGTTATTTTAATGCAGTTTTGTTCCAAAGATCGAGCGCATCTTAAAAACATCATTATAATTGAAATGGGGCGATTTTATACGAAGATATGGCCATTTATTTCAAGGTAGACCCTATTTATTGCTTTCCATATATTTTCTGTTGATCTAAGAATATCCCTTAATATCTTTCTTAGATGAGTCCAAAGTCTAAATATTTTAATGCAGTTTTGTTCCAAAGATCAAGTGCATTCTAAAAAACACCTTTATAATTGAAATGGGGCAATTTTAGACGAAGATATGGCCATTTATTTCAAGGTTGTCCCTATTTAATGTTTGGCTTATATTTTCTATTAATCGAAGAATATCCCTTAATATCTTTCTTAGATGAGTCGGAAGTCAAATTATTTTAATGCAGTTTTGTTTCAAAGATCGAGTGAATTCTAAAAACACATTTATAATTGAAATGGGGTAATTTCAGACGAAGATATGGCCATTTATTTCAAGGTTGACCCTATTTAATGTTTGGGTTATATTTTCTATTAATCGAAGAATATCTCTTAATATCTTTCTTAGATGAGCCAAAAGTCAAATTATTTTAATGCAGTTTTGTTCCAAAGATCAAGTGAATTCTAAAAACACCATTATAATTGAAATGGGGCAATTTGAGACAAAGATATGGCCATTTATTTCAAGGTTGACCCTATTTAATGCTTTCCATATATTTTCCATTTATCGAAGAATATCCCTAAATATCTTTCTTAGATGAGTCGGAAGTCAAATTATTTTAATGCAGTTTTGTTCCAAAGATCAAGTGAATTCTAAAAACACCTTTATAATTGAAATGGGGCAATTTTAGACGAAGATATGGCCATTTATTTCAAGGTAGACCCTATTTAATGCTTTCCATATATTTTCTGTTGATCAAAGAATATCCCTTAATATCTTTCTTAGATGAGTCGGAAGTCAAATTATTTTAATGCAGTTTTGTTCCAAAGATCGAGCGAATTCTAAAAACACCTTTATAATTGAAATGGGGCAATCTTGTACGAAGATATGGCCATTTATTTCAAGGTAGACCCTATTTAATGCTTTCCATATATTTTCTGTTGATCAAAGAATATCCCTTAATATCTGTCTTAGATGAGTCGGAAGTCAAATTATTTTAATGCAGTTTTGTTTCAAAGATCGAGCGAATTCTAAAAACACCTTTATAGTTGAAATGGGGCAATTTTAGCCGAAGATATGGCCATTTATTTCAAGGTAGACCCTATTTAATGCTTTCCATATATTTTCCATTTATCGAAGAATATCCCTTAATATCTTTCTTAGATGAGTCGGAAGTCAAATTATTTTAATGCAGTTTTGTTCCAAAGGTCAAGTGAATTTTAAAGACACCTTTATAATTGAAATGGGGCAATTTAGACGAAGATATGGCCATTTATTTCAAGGTAGACCCTATTTAATGCTTTCCATATATTTTCTGTTGATCAAAGAATATCCCTTAATATCTTTCTTAGATGAGTCGGAAGTCAAATTATTTTAATGCAGTTTTGTTCCAAAGATCGAGCGCATCTTAAAAACACCTTTATAATTGAAATGGGGCGATTTTATACGAAGATATTGCCATTTATTTCAAGGTTGACCATATTTAATGTTTGGCTTATATTTTCTATTAATCGAAGAATATCCCTTAATATCTTTCTTAGATGAGTCGGAAGTCAAATTATTTTAATGCAGTTTTGTTCCAAAGATCGAGCGAATTCTAAAAACACCTTTATAATTGAAATGGGGCAATTTTGGACGAAGATATGGCCATTTATTTCAAGGTTGACCCTATTTAATGTTTGGCTTATATTTTCTATTAATCGAAGAATATCCCTTAAAATCTTTCTTAGATGAGTCGGAAGTCAAATTATTTTAATGCAGTTTTGTTCCAAAGATCGAGTGAATTTTAAAAACACCTTTATAATTGAAATGGGGCAATTTTTGACGAGGATATGGCCATTTATTTCAAGTTAGACCCTATTTAATGCTTTCCATATATTTTCTGTTGATCAAAGAATATCCCTTAATATCTTTCTTAGATGAGTCGGAAGTCAAAATATTTTAATGCAGTTTTGTTCCAAAGATCGAGTGAATTCTAAAAACACCTTTATAACTGAAATGGGGCAATTTTAGACAAAGATATGGCCATTTATTTCAAGGTTGACCATATTTAATGTTTGGCTTATATTTTCTATTAATCGAAGAATATCCCTTAATATCTTTCTTAGATGAGTCGGAAGTCAAATTATTTTAATGCAGTTTTGTTCCAAAGATCGAGTGAATTTCAAAAACACCTTTATAATTGAAATGGGGCAATTTTTGACGAAGATATGGCCATTTATTTCAAGTTAGACCCTATTTAATACTTTCCATATATTTTCTGTTGATTAAAGAATATCCCTTAATATCTTTCTTAGATGAGTCGGAAGTCAAATTATTTTAATGCAGTTTTGTTCCAAAGATCGAGCGAATTCTAAAAACACCTTTATAATTGAAATGGGGCAATCTTGTACGAAGATATGGCCATTTATTTCAAGGTAGACCCTATTTAATGCTTTCCATATATTTTCTGTTGATCAAAGAATATCCCTTAATATCTGTCTTAGATGAGTCGGAAGTCAAATTATTTTAATGCAGTTTTGTTTCAATGATCGAGTGAAGTGTAAAAGCACCTTTATAGTTGAAATGGGGCAATGTTAGACGAAGATATGGCCATTTATTTCAAGGTAGACCCTATTTAATGCTTTCCATATATTTTCCATTTATCGAAGAATATCCCTAAATATCTTTCTTAGATGAGTCGAAAGTCAAATTATTTTAATGCAGTTTTGTTTCACAGATCAAGTGAATTTTAAAGACACCTTTATACTTGAAATGGGGCAATTTTAGACGAAGATATGGCCATTTATTTCAAGGAAGGACCCTATTTAATGCTTTCCATATATTTTCCATTTATCGAAGAATATGCCTTAATATCTTTCTTAGATGAGTCGGAAGTCAAATTATTGTAATGCAGTTTTGTTCCAAAGATCGAGCGCATCTCTAAAAACATCATTATAATTGAAATGGGGCGATATTTTACGAAGATATGGCCATTTATTTCAAGGTAGACCCTATTTAATGCTTTCCATATATTTTCTGTTGATCAAAGAATATCCCTTAATATCTTTCTTAGATGAGTCGGAAGTCAAATTATTTTAATGCAGTTTTGTTCCAAAGATCGAGTGAATTCTAAAAACACCTTTATAATTGAAATGGGGCAATTTTTGACGAAGATATGGCCATTTATTTCAAGGTAGACCCTATTTAATGCTTTCCATATATTTTCTGTTAATCGAAGAATATCCCTTAATATCTTTCTTAGATGAGTCGGAAGTCAAATTATTTTAATGCAGTTTTGTTCCAAAGATCGAGCGAATTCCAAAAAACGCCTTTATAATTGAAAGGGGGCAATTTTTGACGAAGATATGGACATTTATTTCAAGGTAGACCCTATTTAATGCTTTCCATATATTTTCTATTTATCAAAGAATATCCCTTAATATCTTTCTTAGATGAGTCGGAAGTCAAATTATTTTAATGCAGTTTTGTTCCAAAGATCGAGTGAATTCTAAAAACACCTTTATAATTGAAATGGGGCAATTTTTGACGAAGATATGGCCATTTATTTCAAGGTTGACCCTATTTAATGTTTGGCTTATATTTTCTATTAATCGAAGAATATCTCTTAATATCTTTCTTAGATGAGTCGGAAGTCAAATTATTTTAATGCAGTTTTGTTCCAAAGATCGATTGAATTCTAAAAACACCTTTATAATTGAAATGGGGCAATTTCAGACGAAGATATGGCCATTTATTTCAAGGTTGACCCTATTTAATGTTTGGGTTATATTTTCTATTAATCGAAGAATATCCCTTAATATCTTTCTTAGATGAGCCGAAAGTCAAATTATTTTAATGCAGTTTTTTTCCAAAGATCGAGTGAATTCTAAAAACACCTTTATAATTGAAATGGGGCAATTTTAGACGAAGATATGGCCATTTATTTCAAGTTAGACCCTATTTAATGCTTTCCATATATTTTCCATTTATCGAAGAATATCCCTAAATATCTTTCTTAGATGAGTCGGAAGTCAAATTATTTTAATGCAGTTTTGTTCCAAAGATCAAGTTAATTTTAAAGACACCTTTATAATTGAAATGGGGCAATTTTAGACGAAGATATGGCCATTTATTTCAAGGTAGACCCTATTTAATGCTTTCCATATATTTTCTGTTGATCAAAGAATATCCCTTAATATCTTTCTTAGATGAGTCGGAAGTCAAATTATTTTAATGCAGTTTTGTTCCAAAGATCGAGCGAATTCTTAAAAACACCTTTATAATTGAAATGGGGCGATTTTATACGAAGATATGGCCATTTATTTCAAGGTAGACCCTATTTAATGCTTTCCATATATTTTCTGTTGATCAAAGAATATCCCTTAATATCTTTCTTAGATGAGTCGGAAGTCAAATTATTTTAATGCAGTTTTGTTCCAAAGATCGAGTGAATTCTAAAAAACACCTTTATAATTGAAATGGGGCAATTTTAGACGAAGATATGGCCATTTATTTCAAGGTTGACCCTATTTAATGTTTGCCTTATATTTTCTATTGATCGAAGAATATCCCTTAATATCTTTCTTAGATGAGTCGGAAGTCAAATTATTTTAATGCAGTTTTGTTCCAAAGATCGAGTGAATTCTAAAAACACCTTTATAATTGAAATGGGGCAATTTTTGACGAAGATATGGCCATTTATTTCAAGGTAGACCCTATTTAATGCTTTCCATATATTTTCTATTTATCGAAGAATATCCCTTAATATCTTTCTTAGATGAGTCGGAAGTCAAATTTTTTTAATGCAGTTTTGTTCCAAAGATCAAGCGAATCCTAAAAACACCTTTATAATTGAAATGGGGCAATTTTAGACGAAGATATGGCCATTTATTTCAAGGTTGACCCTATTTAATGTTTGGCTTATATTTTCTATTAATCGAAGAATATCCCTTAATATCTTTCTTAGATGAGTCGGAAGTCAAATTATTTTAATGCAGTTTTGTTCCAAAGATCGAGTGAATTCTAAAAACACCTTTATAATTGAAATGGGGCAATTTTAGACGAAGATATGGCCATTTATTTCAAGGTTGACCCTATTTAATGCTTTCCATATATTTTCTGTTGATCAAAGAATATCCCTTAATATCTTTCTTAGATGAGTCGGAAGTCAAATTATTTTAATGCAGTTTTTTTCCAAAGATCGAGTGAATTCTAAAAACACCTTTATAATTGAAATGGGGCAATTTTTGACGAAGATATGGCCATTTATTTCAAGGTAGACCCTATTTAATGCTTTCCATATATTTTCTATTTATCGAAGAATATCCCTTAATATCTTTCTTAGATGAGTCGGAAGTCAAATTATTTTAATGCAGTTTTGTTTCAAAGATCAAGTGAATTCTAAAAACACCTTTATAATTGAAATGGGGCAATTTTAGACGAAGATATGGCCATTTATTTCAAGGTTGACCCTATTTAATGTTTGGCTTATATTTTCTATTAATCGAAGAATATCCCTTAATATCTTTCTTAGATGAGTCGGAAGTCAAATTATTTTAATGCAGTTTTGTTCCAAAGATCGAGTGAATTCTAAAAACACCTTTATAATTGAAATGGGGCAATTTTTGACGAAGATATGGCCATTTATTTCAAGGTAGACCCTATTTAATGCTTTCCATATATTTTCTATTTATCGAAGAATATCCCTTAATATCTTTCTTAGATGAGTCGGAAGTCAAATTATTTTAATGCAGTTTTGTTCCAAAGATCGAGTGAATTCTAAAAACACCTTTATAATTGAAATGGGGCAATTTTTGACGAAGATATGGCCATTTATTTCAAGGTTGACCCTATTTAATGTTTGGCTTATATTTTCTATTAATCGAAGAATATCCCTTAATATCTTTCTTAGATGAGTCGGAAGTCAAATTATTTTAATGCAGTTTTGTTCCAAAGATCGAGTGAATTCTAAAAACACCTTTATAATTGAAATGGGGCAATTTTAGACGAAGATATGGCCATTTATTTCAAGGTTGACCCTATTTAATGCTTTCCTTATATTTTCTATTTATCGAAGAATATCCCTTAATATCTTTCTTAGATGAGTCGGAAGTCAAATTATTTTAATGCAGTTTTGTTCCAAAGATCGAGTGAATTCTAAAAACACCTTTATAGTTGAAATGGGGCAATTTTTGACGAAGATATGGCCATTTATTTCAAGGTAGACCCTATTTAATGCTTTCCATATATTTTCTATTTATCGAAGAATATCCCTTAATATCTTTCTTAGATGAGTCGGAAGTCAAATTATTTTAATGCAGTTTTGTTCCAAAGATCGAGTGAATTCTAAAAACACCTTTATAATTGAAATGGGGCAATTTTTGACGAAGATATGGCCATTTATTTCAAGGTAGACCCTATTTAATGCTTTCCATATATTTTCTATTTATCGAAGAATATCCCTTAATATCTTTCTTAGATGAGTCGGAAGTCAAATTATTTTAATGCAGTTTTGTTCCAAAGATCGAGCGAATTCTTAAAAACACCTTTATAATTGAAATGGGGCGATTTTTGACGAAGATATGGCCATTTATTTCAAGGTAGACCCTATTTAATGCTTTCCTTATATTTTCTGTTGATCGAAGAATATCCCTTAATATCTTTCTTAGATGAGTCGGAAGTCAAAATATTTTAATGCAGTTTTGTTCCAAAGATCGAGTGAATTCTAAAAACACCTTTATAACTGAAATGGGGCAATTTTAGACGAAGATATGGCCATTTATTTCAAGGTAGACCCTATTTAATGCTTTCCATATATTTTCTATTTATCGAAGAATATCCCTTAATATCTTTCTTAGATGAGTCGGAAGTCAAATTATTTTAATGCAGTTTTGTTCCAAAGATCGAGTGAATTCTAAAAACACCTTTATAATTGAAATGGGGCAATTTTTGACGAAGATATGGCCATTTATTTCAAGGTTGACCCTATTTAATGTTTGGCTTATATTTTCTATTAATCGAAGAATATCCCTTAATATCTTTCTTAGATGAGTCGGAAGTCAAATTATTTTAATGCAGTTTTGTTTCAAAGATCGAGTGAATTCTAAAAACATCTTTATAATTGAAATGGGGCAATTTTAGACGAAGATATGGCCATTTATTTCAAGGTTGACCCTATTTAATGCTTTCCTTATATTTTCTATTTATAGAAGAATATCCCTTAATATCTTTCTTAGGTGAGTCGGAAGTCAAATTATTTTAATGCAGTTTTGTTCCAAAGATCGAGTGAATTCTAAAAACACCTTTATAGTTGAAATGGGGCAATTTTTGACGAAGATATGGCCATTTATTTCAAGTTAGACCCTATTTAATGCTTTCCATATATTTTCTATTTATCGAAGAATATCCCTTAATATCTTTCTTAGATGAGTCGGAAGTCAAATTATTTTAATGCAGTTTTGTCCCAAAGATCGAGTGAATTCTAAAAACACCTTTATAATTGAAATGGGGCAATTTATGACGAAGATATGGCCATTTATTTCAAGGTTGACCCTATTTAATGTTTGGCTTATATTTTCTATTAATCGAAGAATATCCCTTAATATCTTTCTTAGATGAGTCGGAAGTCAAATTATTTTAATGCAGTTTTGTTCCAAAGATCGAGTGAATTCTAAAAACACCCTTATAGTTGAAATGGGGCAATTTTTGACGAAGATATGGCCATTTATTTCAAGTTAGACCCTATTTAATGTTTGCCATATATTTTCTATTAATCGAAGAATATCCCTTAATATCTTTCTTAGATGAGTCGGAAGTCAAATTATTTTAATGCAGTTTTGTTCCAAAGATCGTGTCAATTCTAAAAATACCTTTAAATTTGAAAAGGGGCAATTTTTGACGAAGATATGGCCATTTATTTCAAGGTAGACCCTATTTAATGCTTTCCATATATTTTCTATTAATCGAAGAATATCCCTTAATATCTTTCTTAGATGAGCCGGAAGTCAAATTATTTTAATGCAGTTTTTTTCCAAAGATCGAGTGAATTCTAAAAACTTATTTATAATTGAAATGGGGCAATTTTAGACGAAGATATGGCCATTTATTTCAAGGTAGACCCTATTTAATGCTTTCCTTATATTTTCTATTTATCGAAGAATATCCCTTAATATCTTTCTTAGATGAGTCGGAAGTCAAATTATTTTAATGCAGTTTTGTTCCAAAGATCGAGTGAATTCTAAAAACACCCTTATAGTTGAAATGGGGCAATTTTTGACGAAGATATGGCCATTTATTTCAAGTTAGACCCTATTTAATGCTTTCCATATATTTTCTATTTATCGAAGAATATCCCTTAATATCTTTCTTAGATGAGTCGGAAGTCAAATTATTTTAATGCAGTTTTGTTCCAAAGATCGAGTGAATTCTAAAAACACCCTTATAGTTGAAATGGGGCAATTTTTGACGAAGATATGGCCATTTATTTCAAGGTTGACCCTATTTAATGCTTTCCTTATATTTTCTATTTATCGAAGAATATCCCTTAATATCTTTCTTAGGTGAGTCGGAAGTCAAATTATTTTAATGCAGTTTTGTTCCAAAGATCGAGTGAATTCTAAAAACACCTTTATAGTTGAAATGGGGCAATTTTTGACGAAGATATGGCCATTTATTTCAAGTTAGACCCTATTTAATGCTTTCCATATATTTTCTATTTATCGAATAATATCCCTTAATATCTTTCTTAGATGAGTCGGAAGTCAAATTATTTTAATGCAGTTTTGTTCCAAAGATCGAGCGAATCTTAAAAACACCTTTATAATTGAAATGGGGCGATTTTATACGAAGATATGGCCATTTATTTCAAGGTAGACCCTATTTAATGCTTTCCATATATTTTCTGTTGATCAAAGAATATCCCTTAATATCTTTCTTAGATGAGTCGGAAGTCAAAATATTTTAATGCAGTTTTGTTCCAAAGATCGAGTGAATTCTAAAAACACCTTTATAACTGAAATGGGGCAATTTTAGACGAAGATATGGCCATTTATTTCAAGGTTGACCATATTTAATGTTTGGCTTATATTTTCTATTAATCGAAGAATATCCCTTAATATCTTTTTTAGATGAGTCGGAAGTCAAATTATTTTAATGCAGTTTTGTTCCAAAGATCGAGTGAATTTTAAAAACATCTTTATAATTGAAATGGGGCAATTTTAGACGAAGATATGGCCATTTATTTCAAGGTTGACCCTATTTAATGTTTGGCTTATATTTTCTATTAATCGAAGAATATCCCTTAATATCTTTCTTAGATGAGCCGGAAGTCAAATTATTTTAATGCAGTTTTTTTCCAAAGATCGAGTGAATTCTAAAATGACCTTTATAATTAAAATGGGGCAATTTTTGACGAAGATATGGCCATTTATTTCAAGGTAGACCCTATTTAATGCTTTCCATATATTTTCTATTTATCGAAGAATATCCCTTAATATCTTTCTTAGATGAGTCGGAAGTCAAATTATTTTAATGCAGTTTTGTTCCAAAGATCGAGCGAATTCTAAAAACACCTTTATAATTGAAATGGGGCAATTTTTGACGAAGATATGGCCATTTATTTCAAGGTTGACCCTATTTAATGTTTGGCTTATATTTTCTATTAATCGAAGAATATCCCTTAATATCTTTCTTAGATGAGTCGGAAGTCAAATTATTTTAATGCAGTTTTGTTCCAAAGATCGAGTGAATTCTAAAAACTCATTTATAATTGAAATGGGGCAATTTTAGACGAAGATATGGCCATTTATTTCAAGGTTGACCCTATTTAATGCTTTCCTTATATTTTCTATTTATAGAAGAATATCCCTTAATATCTTTCTTAGGTGAGTCGGAAGTCAAATTATTTTAATGCAGTTTTGTTCCAAAGATCGAGTGAATTCTAAAAACACCTTTATAGTTGAAATGGGGCAATTTTTGACGAAGATATGGCCATTTATTTCAAGGTAGACCCTATTTAATGCTTTCCATATATTTTCTATTTATCGAAGAATATCCCTTAATATCTTTCTTAGATGAGTCGGAAGTCAAATTATTTTAATGCAGTTTTGTTCCAAAGATCGAGTGAATTCTAAAAACACCTTTATAATTGAAATGGGGCAATTTATGACGAAGATATGGCCATTTATTTCAAGGTTGACCCTATTTAATGTTTGGCTTATATTTTCTATTAATCGAAGAATATCCCTTAATATCTTTCTTAGATGAGTCGGAAGTCAAATTATTTTAATGCAGTTTTGTTCCAAAGATCGAGTGAATTCTAAAAACACCCTTAAAGTTGAAATGGGGCAATTTTTGACGAAGATATGGCCATTTATTTCAAGTTAGACCCTATTTAATGCTTTCCATATATTTTCTATTTATCGAAGAATATCCCTTAATATCTTTCTTAGATGAGTCGGAAGTCAAATTATTTTAATGCAGTTTTGTTGCAAAGATCGAGTGAATTCTAAAAACTTATTTATAATTGAAATGGGGCAATTTTAGACGAAGATATGGCCATTTATTTCAAGGTTGACCCTATTTAATGCTTTCCTTATATTTTCTATTTATCGAAGAATATCCCTTAATATCTTTCTTAGGTGAGTCGGAAGTCAAATTATTTTAATGCAGTTTTGTTCCAAAGATCGAGTGAATTCTAAAAACACCTTTATAGTTGAAATGGGGCAATTTTTGACGAAGATATGGCCATTTATTTCAAGTTAGACCCTATTTAATGCTTTCCATATATTTTCTATTTATCGAAGAATATCCCTTAATATCTTTCTTAGATGAGTCGGAAGTCAAATTATTTTAATGCAGTTTTGTTCCAAAGATCGAGTGAATTCTAAAAACACCTTTATAATTGAAATGGGGCAATTTTTGACGAAGATATGGCCATTTATTTCAAGGTTGACCCTATTTAATGCTTTCCATATATTTTCTATTAATCGAAGAATATCCCTTAATATCTTTCTTAGATGAGTCGGAAGTCAAATTATTTTAATGCAGTTTTGTTCCAAAGATCGAGTGAATTCTAAAAACACCTTTATAATTGAAATGGGGCAATTTTTGACGAAGATATGGCCATTTATTTCAAGGTAGACCCTATTTAATGTTTTCCATATATTTTCTATTAATCGAAGAATATCCCTTAATATCTTTCTTAGATGAGTCGGAAGTCAAATTATTTTAATGCAGTTTTGTTCCAAAGATCGAGTGAATTCTAAAAACACCTTTATAATTGAAATGGGGCAATTTTTGACGAAGATATGGCCATTTATTTCAAGGTTGACCCTATTTAATGTTTGCCATATATTTTCTATTAATCGAAGAATATCCCTTAATATCTTTCTTAGATGAGTCGGAAGTCAAATTATTTTAATGCAGTTTTGTTCCAAAGATCGAGTGAATTCTAAAAACACCCTTATAGTTGAAATGGGGCAATTTTTGACGAAGATATGGCCATTTATTTCAAGTTAGACCCTATTTAATGCTTTCCATATATTTTCTATTTATCGAAGAATATCCCTTAATATCTTTCTTAGATGAGTCGGAAGTCAAATTATTTTAATGCAGTTTTGTTGCAAAGATCGAGTGAATTCTAAAAACACCTTTATAATTGAAATGGGGCAATTTTAGACGAAGATATGGCCATTTATTTCAAGGTTGACCCTATTTAATGCTTTCCTTATATTTTCTATTTATCGAAGAATATCCCTTAATATCTTTCTTAGGTGAGTCGGAAGTCAAATTATTTTAATGCAGTTTTGTTCCAAAGATCGAGTGAATTCTAAAAACACCCTTATAGTTGAAATGGGGCAATTTTTGACGAAGATATGGCCATTTATTTCAAGTTAGACCCTATTTAATGCTTTCCATATATTTTCTATTTATCGAAGAATATCCCTTAATATCTTTCTTAGATGAGTCGGAAGTCAAATTATTTTAATGCAGTTTTGTTCCAAAGATCGAGTGAATTCTAAAAACACCTTTATAATTGAAATGGGGCAATTTTAGACGAAGATATGGCCATTTATTTCAAGGTTGACCCTATTTAATGCTTTCCTTATATTTTCTATTTATCGAAGAATATCCCTTAATATCTTTCTTAGGTGAGTCGGAAGTCAAATTATTTTAATGCAGTTTTGTTGCAAAGATCGAGTGAATTTTAAAAACTTATTTATAATTGAAATGGGGCAATTTTAGACGAAGATATGGCCATTTATTTCAAGGTTGACCCTATTTAATGCTTTCCTTATATTTTCTATTTATCGAAGAATATCCCTTAATATCTTTCTTAGATGAGTCGGAAGTCAAATTATTTTAATGCAGTTTTGTCCCAAAGATCGAGTGAATTCTAAAAACACCTTTATAATTGAAATGGGGCAATTTATGACGAAGATATGGCCATTTATTTCAAGGTTGACCCTATTTAATGTTTGGCTTATATTTTCTATTAATCGAAGAATATCCCTTAATATCTTTCTTAGATGAGTCGGAAGTCAAATTATTTTAATGCAGTTTTGTTCCAAAGATCAAGTGAATTCTAAAAACACCTTTATAATTGAAATGGGGCAATTTTTGACGAAGATATGGCCATTTATTTCAAGGTTGACCCTATTTAATGCTTTCCATATATTTTCTATTAATCGAAGAATATCCCTTAATATCTTTCTTAGATGAGTCGGAAGTCAAATTATTTTAATGCAGTTTTGTTCCAATGATCGAGTGAATACTAAACACACCTTTATAATTGAAATGGGGCATTTTTAGACGAAGAAATGGCCATTTATTTCAAGGTAGACCCTATTTAATGTTCGCCATATATTTTCTATTAATCGAAGAATATCCCTTAATATCTTTCTTAGATGAGTCGGAAGTCAAATTATTTTAATGCAGTTTTGTTTCAAAGATCGTGTCAATTCTAAAAATACCTTTATAATTGAAATGGGGCAATTTTTGACGAAGATATGGCCATTTATTTCAAGGTTGACCCTATTTAATGTTTGCCATATATTTACTATTAATCGAAGAATATCCCTTAATATCTTTCTTAGATGAGTCGGAAGTCAAATTATTTTAATGCAGTTTTATTCCAAAGATCGAGTAAATTCTCAAAATACCTTTATATTTGAAATGGGGCAATGTTTTACGAAGATATGGCCATTTATTTCAAGGTTGACCCTATTCAATATCTGCCATAAATTTTCTATTAATCGAAGAATATCCCTTAATATCTTTCTTAGATGAGTCGGAAGTCAAATTATTTTAATGCAGTTTTGTTCCAAAGATCAAGTGAATTCTAAAAACAGCTTTATAATTGAAATGGGGCAATTTTTGACGAAGATATGGCCATTTATTTCAAGGTTGACCCTATTTAATGCTTTCCATATATTTTCTATTAATCGAAGAATATCCCTTAATATCTTTCTTAGATGAGTCGGAAGTCAAATTATTTTAATGCAGTTTTGTTCCAATGATCGAGTGAATACTAAACACACCTTTATAATTGAAATGGGGCAACTTTAGACGAAGAAATGGCCATTTATTTCAAGGTAGACCCTATTTAATGTTCGCCATATATTTTCTATTAATCGAAGAATATCCCTTAATATCTTTCTTAGATGAGTCGGAAGTCAAATTATTTTAATGCAGTTTTGTTCCAAAGATCGTGTTAATTCTAAAAATACCTTTATAATTGAAATGGGGCAATTTTTGACGAAGATATGGCCATTTATTTCAAGGTTGACCCTATTTAATGTTTGCCATATATTTTCTATTAATCGAAGAATATCCCTTAATATCTTTCTTAGATGAGTCGGAAGTCAAATTATTTTAATGCAGTTTTATTCCAAAGATCGAGTAAATTCTCAAAATACCTTTATATTTGAAATGGGGCAATGTTTGACGAAGATATGGCCATTTATTTCAAGGTTGACCCTATTCAATATCTGCCATATATTTTCTATTAATCGAAGAATATCCCTTAATATCTTTCTTAGATGAGTCGAAAGTCAAATTATTTTAATGCAGTTTGGTTTTAAAGATCGAATAAATTCTAAAAATACCTTTATAATTGAAATGGGGCAATTTTTGACGAAGATATGGCCATTTATTTCAAGGTAGACCCTATTTAATGCTTTCCATATATTTTCTATTTATCGAAGAATACCCCTTAATATCTTTCTTAGATGAGTCGGAAATCAAATTATTTTAATGCAGTTTTGTTTCAAAGATCAAGCGAATTCTAAAAACACCTTTATAATTGAAATGGGGCAATTTTTGACGAAGATATGGCCATTTATTTCAAGGTTGACCCTATTTAATGTTTGGCTTATATTTTCTATTAATCGAAGAATATCCCTTAATATCTTTCTTAGATGAGTCGGAAGTCAAATTATTTTAATGCAGTTTTGTTTCAAAAATCGAGTGAATTCTAAAAACGCATTTATAATTGAAATGGGGCAATTTTAGACGAAGATATGGCCATTTATTTCAAGGTTGACCCTATTTAATGCTTTCCTTATATTTTCTATTTATCGAAGAATATCCCTTAATATATTTCTTAGGTGAGTCGGAAGTCAAATTATTTTAATGCAGTTTTGTTCCAAAGATCGAGTGAATTCTAAAAACACCTTTATAGTTGAAATGGGGCAATTTTTGACGAAGATATGGCCATTTATTTCAAGTTAGACCCTATTTAATGCTTTCCATATATTTTCTATTTATCGAAGAATATCCCTTAATATCTTTCTTAGATGAGTCGGAAGTCAAATTATTTTAATGCAGTTTTGTTCCAAAGATCGAGCGAATTCTAAAAACACCTTTATAATTGAAATGGGGCAATTTATGACGAAGATATGGCCATTTATTTCAAGGTTGACCCTATTTAATGTTTGGCTTATATTTTCTATTAATCGAAGAATATCCCTCAATATCTTTCTTAGATAAGTCGGAAGTCAAATTATTTTAATGCAGTTTTGTTCCAAAGATCAAGTGAATTCTAAAAACACCTTTATAATTGAAATGGGGCAATTTTTGACGAAGATATGGCCATTTATTTCAAGGTAGACCCTATATAATGCTTTTCATATATTTTCTATTTATCCAAGAATATCCCTTAATATCTTTCTTAGATGAGTCGGAAATCAAATTATTTTAATGCAGTTTTGTTTCAAAGATCGAGTAAATTCTAAAAACGCCTTTATAATTGAAATTGGGCAATTTTTGACGAAGATATGGCCATTTATTTCAAGGTAGACCCTATTTAATGCTTTCCATATATTTTCTATTTATCGAAGAATATCCCTTAATATCTTTCTTAGATGAATCGGAAGTCAATTTTATTTAATGCAGTTTTGTTCCAAAGATCGAGTGAATTCTAAAAACACCTTTATAATTGAAATGGGGCAATTTTAGACGAAGATATGGCCATTTATTTCAAGGTTGACCCTACTTACTGTTTGGCTTATATTTTCTATTAATCGAAGAATATCCCTTAATATCTTTCTTAGATGAGTCGGAAGTCAAATTATTTTAATGCAGTTTTGTTTCAAAGATCAAGAGAATTCTAAAAACACCTTTATAATTGAAATGGGGCAATTTTAGAAGAAGATATGGCCATTTAATTCAAGGTTGACCCTATTTAATGCTTTCCTTATATTTTCTATTTATCGAAGAATATCCCTTAATATCTTTCTTAGATGAGTCGGAAGTCAAATTATTTTAATGCAGTTTTGTTTCAAAGATCGAGCGAATTCTATAAACACTTTTATAATTGAAATGGGGCAATTTTTGACGAAGATATGGCCATTTATTTCAAGTTAGACCCTATTTAATGCTTTCCATATATTTTCTATTTATCGAAGAATATCCCTTAATATCTTTCTTAGATGAGTCGGAAGTCAAATTATTTTAATGCAGTTTTGTTCCAAAGATCGAGTGAATTCTAAAAACACCTTTATAATTGAAATGGGGCAATTTTAGACGAAGATATGGCCATTTATTTCAAGGTAGACCCTATTTAATGCTTTCCATATATTTTCTGTTGATCAAAGAATATCCCTTAATATCTTTCTTAGATGAGTCGGAAGTCAAATTATTTTAATGCAGTTTTGTTCCAAAGATCGAGTGAATTCTAAAAACACCTTTAGAATTGAAATGGGGCGATTTTATACGAAGATATGGCCATTTATTTCAAGGTAGACCCTATTTAATGCTTTCCATATATTTTCTGTTGATCAAAGAATATCCCTTAATATCTTTCTTAGATGAGCCGGAAGTCAAATTCTTTTAATACAGTTTTGTTCCAAAGATCGAGTAAATTCTAAAAACACCTTTATAATTGAAATGGGGCAATTTTAGACGAAGATATGGCCATTTATTTCAAGGTTGACCCTATTTAATGCTTTCCATATATTTTCTGTTGATCAAAGGATATCCCTTAATATCTTTCTTAGATGAGTCGGAAGTCAAATTATTTTAATGCAGTTTTGTTCCAAAGATCGAGTGAATTCTAAAAACACCTTTATAATTGAAATGGGGCAATTTTTGACGAAGATATGGCCATTTATTTCAAGGTAGACCCTATTTAATGCTTTCCATATATTTTCTGTTGATCGAAGAATATCCCTTAATATCTTTCTTAGATGAGTCGGAAGTCAAATTATTTTAACGCAGTTTTGTTCCAAAGATCGAGTGAATTCTAAAAACACCTTTATAATTAAAATGGGGCAATTTTTGACGAAGATATGGCCATTTATTTTAAGGTAGACCCTATTTAATGCTTTCCATATATTTTCTATTTATCGAAGAATATCCCTTAATATCTTTCTTAGATGAGTCGGAAGTCAAATTATTTTAATGCAGTTTTGTTCCAAAGATCGAGCAAATTCTAAAAACACCTTTATAATTTGAAATGGGGCAATTTTAGACGAAGATATGGCCATTTATTTCAAGGTAGACCCTATTTAATGCTTGCCTTATATTTTCTATTTATCGAAGAATATCCCTTAATATCTTTCTTAGATGAGTCGGAAGTCAAATTATTTTAATGCAGTTTTGTTCCAAAGATCGAGTGAATTCTAAAAACACCTTTATAATTGAAATGGGGCAATTTTAGACGAAGATATGGCCATTTATTTCAAGGTTGACCCTATTTAATGTTTGGCTTATATTTTCTATTAATCGAAGAATATCCCTTAATATCTTTCTTAGATGAGTCGGAAGTCAAATTATTTTAATGCAGTTTTGTTCCAAAGATCGAGTGAATGCTAAAACCACCTTTGTAGTTGAAATGGGGCAATTTTAGACGAAGATATGGCCATTTATTTCAAGGTAGACCCTATTTAATGCTTTCCATATATTTTCTATTTATCGAAGAATATCCCTTAATATCTTTCTTAGATGAGTCGGAAGTCAAATTATTTTAATGCAATTTTGTTCCAAAGATCGAGCGAATCTTAAAAACACCTTTATAATAAAAATGGGGCGATTTTATACGAAGATATGGCCATTTATTTCAAGGTAGACCCTATTTAATGCTTTCCATATATTTTCTGTTGATCAAAGAATATCCCTTAATATCTTTCTTAGATGAGTCGGAAGTCAAAATATTTTAATGCAGTTTTGTTCCAAAGATCGAGTGAATTCTAAAAACACCTTTATAACTGAAATAAGGCAATTTTAGACGAAGATATGGCCATTTATTTCAAGGTTGACCCTATTTAATGTTTGGCTTATATTTTCTATTAATCGAAGAATATCCCTTAATATCTTTTTTAGATGAGTCGGAAGTCAAATTATTTTAATGCAGTTTTGTTCCAAAGATCGAGTGAATTTTAAAAACATCTTTATAATTGAAATGGGGCAATTTTAGACGAAGATATGGCCATTTATTTCAAGGTTGACCCTATTTAATGTTTGGCTTATATTTTCTATTAATCGAAGAATATCCCTTAATATCTTTCTTAGATGAGCCGGAAGTCAAATTATTTTAATGCAGTTTTGTTTCAAAGATCGAGTGAATTCTAAAAACACCTTTATAATTGAAATGGGGCAATTTTTGACGAAGATATGGCCATTTATTTCAAGGTAGACCCTATTTAATGCTTTCCATATATTTTCTATTTATCGAAGAATATCCCTTAATATCTTTCTTAGATGAGTCGGAAATCAAATTATTTTAATGCAGTTTTGTTCCAAAGATCGAGCGAATTCTAAAAACACCTTTATAATTGAAATGGGGCAATTTTTGACGAAGATATGGCCATTTATTTCAAGGTTGACCCTATTTAATGTTTGGCTTATATTTTCTATTTATCGAAGAATATCCCTTAATATCTTTCTTAGATGAGTCGGAAGTCAAATTATTTTAATGCAGTTTTGTTCCAAAGATCGAGTGAATTCTAAAAACACCTTTATAGTTGAAATGGGGCAATTTTTGACGAAGATATGGCCATTTATTTCAAGTTAGACCCTATTTAATGCTTTCCATATATTTTCTATTTATCGAAGAATATCCCTTAATATCTTTTTTAGATGAGTCGGAAGTCAAATTATTTTAATGCAGTTTTGTCCCAAAGATCGAGTGAATTCTAAAAACACCTTTATAATTGAAATGGGGCAATTTATGACGAAGATATGACCATTTATTTCAAGGTTGACCCTATTTAATGTTTGGCTTATATTTTCTATTAATCGAAGAATATCCCTTAATATCTTTCTTAGATGAGTCGAAAGTCAAATTATTTTAATGCAGTTTTGTTCCAAAGATCAAGTGAATTCTAAAAACACCTTTATAATTGAAATGGGGCAATTTTTGACGAAGATATGGCCATTTATTTCAAGGTAGACCCTATATAATGCTTTCCATATATTTTCTATTTATCGAAGAATATCCCTTAATATCTTTCTTAGATGAGTCGGAAATCAATTTTAATTAATGCAGTTTTGTTCCAAAGATCGGGTGAATTCTAAAAACACCTTTATAATTGAAATGGGGCAATTTTAGACGAAGATATGGCCATTTATTTCAAGGTTGACCCTACTTACTGTTTGGCTTATATTTTCTATTGATCGAAGAATATCCCTTAATATCTTTCTTAGATGAATCGGAAGTCAAATTATTTTAATGCAGTTTTGTTTCAAAGATCGAGCGAATTCTAAGAACACCTTTATAATTGAAATGGGGCAATTTTTGACGAAGATATGGCCATTTATTTCAAGGTAGACCCTATTTAATGCTTGCCTTATATTTTCTATTTATCGAAGAATATCCCTTAATATCTTTCTTAGATGAGTCGGAAGTCAAATTATTTTAATGCAGTTTTGTTCCAAAGATCGAGCGAATTCTATAAACACTTTTATAATTGAAATGGGGCAATTTTTGACGAAGATATGGCCATTTATTTCAAGTTAGACCCTATTTAATGCTTTCCATATATTTTCTATTTATCGAAGAATATCCCTTAATATCTTTCTTAGATGAGTCGGAAGTCAAATTATTTTGATGCAGTTTTGTTCCAAAGATCGAGTGAATTCTAAAAACATTTATATAAATTGAAATGGGGCAATTTTAGACGAAGATATGGCCATTTATTTCAAGGTAGACCCTATTTAATGCTTTCCATATATTTTCTATTTATCGAAGAATATCCCTTAATATCTTTCTTAGATGAGTCGGAAGTCAAATTATTTGAATGCAGTTTTGTTCCAAAGATCGAGCGAATTCTAAAAACACCTTTATAATTGAAATGGGGCAATTTTATGACGAAGATATGGCCATTTATTTCAAGGTAGACCCTATTTAATGTTTGGCTTATATTTTCTATTAATCGAAGAATATCCCTTAATATCTTTCTTAGATGAGTCGGAAGTCAAATTATTTTAATGCAGTTTTGTTTCAAAGATCGAGCGAATTCTAAAAACACCTTTATAATTGAAATGGGGCAATTTTTGACGAAGATATGGCCATTTATTTCAAGTTAGACCCTATTTAATGTTTGCCTTATATTTTCTATTAATCGAAGAATATCCCTTAATATCTTTCTTAGATGAGTCGGAAGTCAAATTATTTTAATGCAGTTTTGTTCCAAAGATCGAGTGAATTCTAAAAACACCTTTATAATTGAAATGGGGCAATTTTTGACGAAGATATGGCCATTTATTTCAAGGTAGACCCTATTTAATGCTTGCCATTATATTTTCTATTAATCGAAGAATATCCCTTAATATCCTTCTTAGATGAGTCGGAAGTCAAATGATTTTAATGCAGTTTTGTTTCAAAGATCGAGTGAATTCTAAAAACACCTTTATAATTGAAATGGGGCAATTTTTGACGAAGATATGGCCATTTATGTCAAGTTAGACCCTATTTAATGCTTTCGGTTATATTTTCTATTTATCGAAGAATATCCCTTAATATCTTTCTTAGATGAGTCGGAAGTCAAATTATTTTAATGCAGTTTTGTTCCAAAGATCAAGTGAATTCTAAAAACACCTTTATAATTGAAATGGGGCAATTTTAGACGAAGATATGGCCATTTATTTCAAGGTAGACCCTATTTAATGCTTTCCTTATATTTTCTATTTATCGAAGAATATCCCTTAATATCTTTCTTAGATGAGTCGGAAGTCAAATTATTTTAATGCAGTTTTGTTCCAAAGATCGAGTGAATTCTAAAAACACCTTTATAATTGAAATGGGGCAATTTTTGACGAAGATATGGCCATTTATTTCAAGGTAGACCCTATTTAATGCTTTCCATATATTTTCTGTTGATCAAAGAATATCCCTTAATATCTTTCTTAGATGAGTCGGAAGTCAAATTATTTTAATGCAGTTTTGTTTCAAAGATCGAGTGAATTCTAAAAACACCTTTATAATTGAAATGGGGCAATTTTTGACGAAGATATGGCCATTTATTTCAAGGTTGACCCTATTTAATGTTTGCCTTATATTTTCTATTAATCGAAGAATATCCCTTAATATCTTTCTTAGATGAGTCGGAAGTCAAATTATTTTAATGCAGTTTTGTTCCAAAGATCGAGTGAAATTCTAAAAACACCTTTTATAATTGAAATGGGGCAATTTTTGACGAAGATATGGCCATTTATTTCAAGGTTGACCCTATTTAATGCTTGCCATATATTTTCTATTTATCGAAGAATATCCCTTAATATCTTTCTTAGATGAGTCGGAAGTCAAATTATTTTAATGCAGTTTTGTTCCAAAGATCGAGTGAATTCTAAAAACACCTTTATAATTGAAATGGGGCAATTTTTGACGAAGATATGGCCATTTATTTCAAGGTTGACCCTATTTAATGCTTTCCTTATATTTTCTATTTATCGAAGAATATCCCTTAATATCTTTCTTAGGTGAGTCGGAAGTCAAATTATTTTAATGCAGTTTTGTTCCAAAGATCGAGTGAATTCTAAAAACACCTTTATAATTGAAATGGGGCAATTTTTGACGAAGATATGGCCATTTATTTCAAGGTTGACCCTATTTAATGTTTGGCTTATATTTTCTATTAATCGAAGAATATCCCTTAATATCTTTCTTAGATGAGTCGGAAGTCAAATTATTTAATGCAGTTTTGTTCCAAAGATCGAGTGAATTCTAAAAACACCTTTATAATTGAAATGGGGCAATTTTAGACGAAGATATGGCCATTTATTTCAAGGTTGACCCTATTTAATGCTTTCGCTTATATTTTCTATTTATCGAAGAATATCCCTTAATATCTTTCTTAGATGAGTCGGAAGTCAAATTATTTTAATGCAGTTTTGTTCCAAAGATCGAGCGAATTCTAAAAACACCTTTATAATTGAAATGGGGCAATTTTTGACGAAGATATGGCCATTTATTTCAAGGTAGACCCTATTTAATGCTTTCCATATATTTTCTATTTATCGAAGAATATCCCTTAATATCTTTCTTAGATGAGTCGGAAGTCAAATTATTTTAATGCAGTTTTGTTCCAAAGATCGAGTGAATGCTAAAAACACCTTTATAATTGAAATGGGGCAATTTTTGACGAAGATATGGCCATTTATTTCAAGGTAGACCCTATTTAATGCTTTCCATATATTTTCTATTTATCGAAGAATATCCCTTAATATCTTTCTTAGATGAGTCGGAAGTCAAATTATTTTAATGCAATTTTGTTCCAAAGATCGAGCGAATCCTAAAAACACCTTTATAATTGAAATGGGGCGATTTTATACGAAGATATGGCCATTTATTTCAAGGTAGACCCTATTTAATGCTTTCCATATATTTTCTGTTGATCAAAGAATATCCCTTAAATATCCTTTCTTAGATGAGTCGGGAAGTCAAAATTATTTTAATGCAGTTTTGTTCCAAAGATCAAGTGAATTCTAAAAAACACCTTTATAATTGAAATGGGGCAATTTTTGACGAAGATATGGCCATTTATTTCAAGGTAGACCCTATTTAATGCTTTCCATATATTTTCTATTACCGAAGAATATCCCTTAATATCTTTCTTAGATGAGTCGGAAGTCAAATTATATTTAATGCAGTTTTGTTCCAAAGATCGAGTGAATTCTAAAAACACCTTTATAATTGAAATGGGGCAATTTTTGACGAAGATATGGCCATTTATTTCAAGGTAGACCCTATTTAATGTTTGGCTTATATTTTCTATTTATCGAATATCCCTTAATATCTTTCTTAGATGAGTCGGAAGTCAAATTATTTTAATGCAGTTTTGTTCCAAAGATCGAGCGAATTCTAAAAACACCTTTATAATTGAAATGGAGCAATTTTTGACGAAGATATGGCCATTTATTTCAAGGTAGACCCTATTTAATGCTTTCCATATATTTTCTATTTATCGAAGAATATCCCTTAATATCTTTCTTAAATGAGTCGGAAGTCAAATTAGTTGAATGCATTTTTGTTCCAAAGATCAAGCGAATTCTAAAAACACCTTTAGAATTGAAATGGGGCGATTTTATACGAAGATATGGCCATTTATTTCAAGGTAGACCCTATTTAATGCTTTCCATATATTTTCTGTTGATCAAAGAATATCCCTTAATATCTTTCTTAGATGAGCCGTAAGTCAAATTATTTTAATGCAGTTTGGTTTCAAAGATCGAGTAAATTCTAAAAACACCTTTATAATTGAAATGGGGCAATTTTAGACGAAGATATGGCCATTTATTTCAAGGTTGACCCTATTTAATGCTTTCCATATATTTTCTGTTGATCAAAGAATATCCCTTAATATCTTTCTTAGATGAGTCGGAAGTCAAATTATTTTAATGCAGTTTTGTTCCAAAGATCGAGTAAATTCTAAAAACACCTTTATAATTGAAATGGGGCAATTTTTGACGAAGATATGGCCATTTATTTCAAGGTTGACCCTATTTAATGCTTTCCATATATTTTCTATTGATCGAAGAATATCCCTTAATATCTTTCTTAGATGAGCCGGAAGTCAAATTATTTTAATGCAGTTTTGTTCCAAAGATCGAGTGAATTCTAAAACCACCTTTATAATTGAAATGGGGCAATTTTTGACGAAGATATGGCCATTTATTTCAAGGTAGACCCGTTGATCGAAGAATATCCCTTAATATCTTTCTTAGATGAGTCGAAAGTCAAATTATTTTAATGCAGTTTTGTTCCAAAGATCGAGCAAATTCTAAAAACACCTTTATATAAATTGAAATGGGGCAATTTTAGACGAAGATATGGCCATTTATTTCAAGGTAGACCCTATTTAATGCTTTCCATATATTTTCTATTTATCGAAGAATATCCCTTAATATCTTTCTTAGATGAGTCGGAAATCAAATTTATTTAATGCAGTCTTGTTCCAAAGATCGAGTGAATTCTAAAAACACCTTTATAATTGAAATGGGGCAATTTTTGACGAAGATATGGCCATTTATTTCAAGGTTGACCCTATTTTGATGTTGGCCTATATTTTCTATTAATCGAAGAATATCCCTTAATATCTTTCTTAGATGAGTCGGAAGTCAAATTATTTTAATGCAGTTTTGTTCCAAAGATCGAGTGAATTCTAAAAACACCTTTATAATTGAAATGGGGCAATTTTTGACGAAGATATGGCCATTTATTTCAAGGTAGACCCTATTTAATGCTTTCCATATATTTTCTATTTATCGAAGAATATCCCTTAATATCTTTCTTAGATGAGTCGGAAGTCAAATTATTTTAATGCAGTTTTGTTCCAAAGATCGAGTGAATTCTAAAACCACCTTTATAATTGAAATGGGGCAATTTTAGACGAAGATATGGCCATTCATTTCAAGGTAGACCCTATTTAATGCTTGCCATATATTTTCTATTTATCGAAGAATATCCCTTAATATCTTTCTTAGATGAGTCGGAAGTCAAATTATTTTAATGCAATTTTGTTCCAAAGATCGAGCGAATTCTTAAAAACACCTTTATAATAAAAATGGGGCGATTTTAGACGAAGATATGGCCATTTATTTCAAGGTAGACCCTATTTAATGCTTTCCATATATTTTCTGTTGATCAAAGAATATCCCTTAATATCTTTCTTAGATGAGTCGGAAGTCAAATTATTTTAATGCAGTTTTGTTCCAAAGATCGAGTGAATTCTAAAAACACCTTTATAATTGAAATGGGGCAATTTTAGACGAAGATATGGCCATTTATTTCAAGGTTGACCCTATTTAATGCTTTCCTTATATTTTCTATTTATCGAAGAATATCCCTTAATATCTTTCTTAGATGAGTCGGAAGTCAAATTATTTTAATGCAGTTTTGTTCCAAAGATCGAGTGAATTTTAAAAACACCTTTATAATTGAAATGGGGCAATTTTAGACGAAGATATGGCCATTTATTTCAAGGTAGACCCTATTTAATGCTTGCCTTATATTTTCTATTAATCGAAGAATATCCCTTAATATCTTTCTTAGATGAGTCGGAAGTCAAATTATTTTAATGCAGTTTTGTTCCAAAGATCGAGTGAATTCTAAAAACACCTTTATAGTTGAAATGGGGCAATTTTAGACGAAGATATGGCCATTTATTTCAAGGTAGACCCTATTTAATGCTTTCCATATATTTTCTATTTATCGAAGAATATCCCTTAATATCTTTCTTAGATGAGTCGGAAGTCAAATTATTTTAATGCAGTTTTGTTTCAAAGATCGAGTGAATTCTAAAAACACCTTTATAATTGAAATGGGGCAATTTTTGACGAAGATATGGCCATTTATTTCAAGGTAGACCCTATTTAATGCTTTCCATATATTTTCTATTTATCGAAGAATATCCCTTAATATCTTTCTTAGATGAGTCGGAAATCAAATTATTTTAATGCAGTTTTGTTCCAAAGATCGAGCGAATTCTAAAAATACCTTTATAATTGAAATGGGGCAATTTTTGACGAAGATATGGCCATTTATTTCAAGGTTGACCCTATATAATGCTTTCCTTATATTTTCTATTTATCGAAGAATATCCCTTAATATCTTTCTTAGATGAGTCGGAAGTCAAATTATTTTAATGCAGTTTTGTCCCAAAGATCAAGTGAATTCTAAAAACACCTTTATAATTGAAATGGGGCAATTTATGACGAAGATATGGCCATTTATTTCAAGGTAGACCCTATTTAATGTTTTCGCTTATATTTTCTATTAATCGAAGAATATCCCTTAATATCTTTCTTAGATGAGTCGAAAGTCAAATTATTTTAATGCAGTTTTGTTCCAAAGATCAAGTGAATTCTAAAAACACCTTTATAATTGAAATGGGGCAATTTTTGACGAAGATATGGCCATTTATTTCAAGGTAGACCCTATTTAATGCTTTCCATATATTTTCTATTTATCGAAGAATATCCCTTAATATCTTTCTTAGATGAGTCGGAAATCAAATTTTAATTAATGCAGTTTTGTTCCAAAGATCAGGTGAATTCTAAAAACACCTTTATAATTGAAATGGGGCAATTTTAGACGAAGATATGGCCATTTATTTCAAGGTTGACCCTATTTACTGTTTGGCTTATATTTTCTATTAATCGGAGAATATCCCTTAATATCTTTCTTAGATGAGTCGGAAGTCAAATTATTTTAATGCAGTTTTGCTTCAAAGATCGAGCGAATTCTAAAAACACCTTTATAATTGAAATGGGGCAATTTTTGACGAAGATATGGCCATTTATTTCAAGTTAGACCCTATTTAATGCTTTCCATATATTTTCTATTTATCGAAGAATATCCCTTAATATCTTTCTTAGATGAGTCGGAAGTCAAATTATTTTAATGCAGTTTTGTTCCAAAGATCGAGTGAATTCTAAAAACACCTTTATAATTGAAATGGGGCAATTTTTGACGAAGATATGGCCATTTATTTCAAGGTAGACCCTATTTAATGTTTGGCTTATATTTTCTATTAATCGAAGAATATCCCTTAATATCTTTCTTAGATGAGTCGGAAGTCCAATGATTTTAATGCAGTTTTGTTCCAAAAATCGAGCGAATTCTAAAAAACACCTTTATAATTGAAATGGGGCAATTTTTGACGAAGATATGGCCATTTATTTCAAGGTAGACCCTATTTAATGCTTTCCATATATTTTCTGTTGATCAAAGAATATCCCTTAATATCTTTCTTAGATGAGTCGAAAGTCAAATTATTTTAATGCAGTTTTGTTCCAAAGATCGAGCGAATTCTAAAAACACCTTTATAATTGAAATGGGGCAATTTTGGACGAAGATATGGCCATTTATTTCAAGGTTGACCCTATTTAATGTTTGGCTTATATTTTCTATTAATCGAAGAATATCCCCCTAATATCTTTCTTAGATGAGTCGGAAATCAAATTATTTTAATGCAGTTTTGTTTCAAAGATCGAGCAAATTCTAAAAACACCTTTATAATTAAAATGGGGCAATTTTTGACGATGATATGGCCATTTATTTCAAGGTAGACCCTATTTAATGCTTTCCATATATCTTCTATTTATCGAAGAATATCCCTTAATATCTTTCTTAGATGAGTCGGAAATCAAATTATTTTAATGCAGTTTTGTTCCAAAGATCGAGCAAATTCTAAAAATATCTTTATAATT
>NW_025063744.1:0-5802 GCF_018153295.1 Drosophila grimshawi | reverse complement strand
TTTCAGCTTTTGATGCAGAGTCAAAATATAAAAAAAGGGCTTCATAATGTTGAAAGAAATTCTGACTTCTGCCAATTATTGGCGAAGATACATCCGTTTGAATTTGGAAACCGAAACTACAAACGTCAATTTCTCGAAATGACTTCGAGACTACATATTTTCAGCTTTTGATGCAGAGTCAAAATATATAAAAAAGGGCTTCATAATGTTGGAAAAAGAAATTCTAACTTCTGACAATTATTGGCGAAGATACATCCGTTTGAATTTTGGGAAACAGAAACTTAAAAGCCGTCAATATCTCGAAATGACTTCGAGACTACATATTTTCAGCTTTTGATGCAGAATCAAAATATATAAAAAGGGCTTCATAATGTTGAAAGAAATTCTAACTTCTGACAATTATTGGCGAAGATACATCGGTTTGAATTTGGAAACAGAAACTTAAAACGTCAATTTCGCGAAATGACTTCGAGACTACATATTTTCAGCTTTTGATGCAGAATCAAAATATATAAAAAGGGCTTCATAATGTTGAAAGAAATTCTAACTTCTGACAATTATTGGCGAAGATACATCCGTTTGAATTTGGAAACAGAAACTTAAAACGCCAATATCTCGAAATGACTTCGAGACTACATATTTTCAGCTTTTGATGCAGAATCAAAATATATAAAAAGGGCTTCATAATGTTGAAAGAAATTCTAACTTCTGACAATTATTGGCGAAGATACATCCGTTTGAATTTGGAAACAGAAACTTAAAACGTCAATTTCTCGAAATGACTTCGAGACTACATATTTTCAGCTTTTGATGCAGAGTCAAAATATATGAAAAGGGCTTCATAATGTTGAAAGAAATTCTAACTTCTGACAATTATTGGCGAAGATACATCCGTTTGAATTTGGAAACAGAAACTTAAAACGTCAATTTCTCGAAATGACTTCGAGACTACATATTTTCAGCTTTTGATGCAGAATCAAAATATATAAAAAGGGCTTCGTAATGTTGAAAGAAATTCTATCTTCTGACAATTATTGGCGAAGATACATCCATTTGAATTTGGAAACAGAGACTTAAAACGTCGATTTCTCGAAATGACTTCGAGACTACATATTTTCAGCTTTTGATGCAGAATCAAAATATATAAAAAGGGCTTCATAATGTTGAAAGAAATTCTAACTACTGACAATTATTGGCGAAGATACATCCGTTTGAATTTGGAAACAGAAACTTAAAACGTCAATTTCTCGAAATGACTTCGAGACTATATATTTTCAGCTTTTGATGCAGAATCAAAATATATAAAAAGGGCTTCATAATGTTGAAAGAAATTCTAACTGCTGACAATTATTGGCGAAGATACATCCGGTTGAATTTGGAAACCGAAACTTAAAACGTCAATTTCTCGAAATGACTTCGCGACTACATATTTTCAGCTTTTGATGCAGAGTCAAAATATATAAAAAGGGCTTCATAATGTTGAAAGAAATTCTGACTTCTGACAATTATTGGCGAAGATACATCCGTTTGAAATTGGGAAAAGAAACTTAAAACGTCAATTTCTCGAAATGACTTCGAGACTACATATTTTCAGCTTTTAAAGCAGAGTCAAAATATATAAAAAGGGCTTCATAATGTTGAAGGAAATTCCAACTTCTGACAATTATTGGCAAAGATACATCCGTTTGAGTTTGGAAACAGAAACTTAAAACGTCAATTTCTCGAAATGACTTCGCGACTACATATTTTCAGCTTTTGATGCAGAGTCAAAATATATAAAAAGGTTTTCATAATGTTGAAAGAAATTCTAACTTCTGACAATTATTGGCGAAGATACATCCGTTTGAATTTGGAAACAGAAACTTAAAACGTCAATTTCTCGAAATGACTTCGAGACTACATATTTTCAGCTTTTGATGCAGAATCAAAATATATAAAAAGGGCTTCATAATGTTGAAAGAAATTCTAACTTCTGACAATTATTGGCGAAGATACATCCGTTTGAATTTGGAAACAGAAACTTAAAACGTCAATTTCTCGAAATGACTTCGAGACTACATATTTTCAGCTTTTGAAGCAGAGTCAAAATATATAAAAAAGGCTTCATAATGTTGAAAGAAATTCTAACTTCTGACAATTATTGACGAAGATACATCCATTTGAATTTGGAAACAGAAACTTCAAACGTCAATTTCTCGAAATGACTTCGAGACTACATATTTTCAGCATTTGATGCAGAATCAAAATATATAAAAAGGACTTCATAATGTTAACAGAAATTCTAACTTCTGACAATTATTGGCGAAGATACATCCGTTTGAATTTGGGAAACAGAAACTTTAAAACGTCAATTCTTCGAAATGACTTCGCGACTACATAATTTTCTGCTTTTGATGCACAGTCAAAATATATAAAAAAGGGCTTTCATAATGTTGAAAAGAAAATTCTAACTTCTGACAAATTATTGGGCGAAGATACATCCGTTTGAATTTGGGAAACAGAAACTTAAAACGTCAAATTTCTCGAAATGACTTTGCGACTACATATTTTCAGCTTTTGATGCAGAATCAAAATATATAAAAAGGGGTTTATAATGTTGCAAGAAATTCTAACTTCTGACAATTATTGGCGAAGATACATCCGTTTGAATTTGGAAACAGAAACTTAAAACGTCAATTTCTCGAAATGACTTTGAGACTACATATTTTCAGCTTTTGATACAGAGTCAAAATATATAAAAAGGGGTTCATAATGTTGAAAGAAATTCTAAC
Organism: Drosophila grimshawi; assembly: GCF_018153295.1. NCBI lineage: Eukaryota > Metazoa > Arthropoda > Insecta > Diptera > Drosophilidae > Drosophila > Drosophila grimshawi. Next base: position 3,031 of record NW_025063744.1, on the reverse strand, counting down.
TTCTGACAATTGTTGGCGAAGATACATCCGTTTGAATTTGGAAACAGAGACTTAAAACGTCAATTTCTCGAAATGACTTCGAGACTACATATTTTCAGTTTTTGATGCAGAATCAAAATATATAAAAAGGGCTTCATAATGTTGAAAGAAATTCTAACTGCTGACAATTATTGGCGAAGATACATCCGGTTGAATTTGGAAACCGAAACTTAAAACGTCAATTTCTCGAAATGACTTCGCGACTACATATTTTCAGCTTTTGATGCAGAGTCAAAATATATAAAAAGGGCTTCATAATGTTGAAAGAAATTCTAACTTCTGACAATTATTGGCGAAGATACATCCGTTTGAATTTGGGAAAAGAAACTTAAAACGTCAATTTCCCGAAATGACTTCGAGACTACATATTTTCAGCTTTTAAAGCAGAGTCAAAATATATAAAAAGGGCTTCATAATGTTGAAAGAAATTCTAACTTCTGACAATTATTGGCGAAGATACATCCATTTGAATTTGGAAACAGAAACTTAAAACGTCAATTTCTCGAAATGACTTCGCGACTACATATTTTCAGCTTTTGATGCAGAGTCAAAATATATAAAAAGGTTTTCATAATGTTGAAAGAAATTCTAACTGCTGACAATTATTGGCGAAGATACATCCGGTTGAATTTGGAAACCGAAACTTAAAACGTCAATTTCTCGAAATGACTTCGAGACTACATATTTTTCGCTTTTGATGCAGAATCAAATATATAAAAAGGGCTTCATAATGTTGAAAGAAATTCTAACTTCTGACAATTATTGGCGAAGATACATCCGTTTGAAATTTAGAAACAGAAACTTAAAACGTCAATTTCTCGAAATGACTTCGAGACTACATATTTTCAGCTTTTAAAGCAGAGTCAAAATATATAAAAAGGGCTTCATAATGTTGAAAGAAATTCTAACTTCTGACAATTATTGGCGAAGATACATCCGTTTGAATTTGGAAACAGAAACTTAAAACGTCAATTTCTCGAAATGACTTCGAGACTACATATTTTCAGCTTTTGATGCAGAGTCAAAATATATAAAAGGGCTTCATAATGTTGAATGAAATTCTAACTTCTGACAATTATTGGCGAAGATACATCCGTTTGAATTTGGAAACAGAAACTTAAAACGTCAATATCTCGAAATGACTTCGAGACTACATATTTTCAGCTTTTGATGCAGAATCAAAATATATAAAAAGGGGTTTATAATGTTGAAAGAAATTCTAACTTCTGACAATTATTGGCGAAGATACATCCGTTTGAATTTGGAAACAGAAACTTAAAACGTCAATTTCTCGAAATGACTTCGAGACTACATATTTTCAGCTTTTGAAGCAGAGTCAAAATATATAAAAAGGGCTTCATAATGTTGAAAGAAATTCTAACTTCTGACAATTATTGGCGAAGATACATCCGTTTGAATTTGGAAACAGAAACTTAAAACGTCAATTTCTCGAAATGACTTCGAGACTACATATTTTCAGCTTTTGATGCAGAATCAAAATATATAAAAAGGGCTTCATAATGTTGAAAGAAATTCTAACTTCTGACAATTATTGGCGAAGATACATCCGTTTGAATTTGGAAACAGAAACTTAAAACGTCAATTTCGCGAAACGACTTCGAGGACTACATATTTTCAGCTTTGATGCAGAATCAAAATATATAAAAAGGGGCTTCATAATGTTGAAAGAAATTCTAACTCTCTGACAATTATTGGCGAAGATACATCCGTTTGAATTTGGAAACAGAAACTTAAAACGTCAATTTCTCGAAATGACTTCGCGACTACATATTTTCAGCTTTTGATGCAGAGTCAAAATATATAAAAAGGGCTTCATAATGTTGAAAGAAATTCTGACTTCTGACAATTATTGGCGAAGATACATCCGTTTGAATTTGGAAACAGAAACTTAAAACGTCAATTTCTCGAAATGACTTCGAGACTACATATTTTCAGCTTTTGATGCAGAATCAAAATATATAAAAAGGGCTTCATAATGTTGAAAGAAATTCTAACTTCTGACAATTATTGGCGAAGATACATCCGTTTGAATTTGGAAACAGAAACTTAAAACGTCAATTTCTCGAAATGACTTCGAGACTACATATTTTCAGCTTTTGATGCAGAGTCAAAATATATAAAAAGGGCTTCATAATGTTGAAAGAAATTCTAACTTCTGACAATTATTGGCGAAGATACATCCGTTTGAATTTGGAAACAGAAACTTAAAACGTCAATTTCTCGAAATGACTTCGAGACTACATATTTTCAGCTTTTGATGCAGAATCAAAATATATAAAAAGGGCTTCATAATGTTGAAAGAAATTCTAACTTCTGACAATTATTGGCGAAGATACATCCGTTTGAATTTGGAAACAGAAACTTAAAACGTCAATTTCTCGAAATGACTTCGAGACTACATATTTTCAGCTTTTGATGCAGAGTCAAAATATATGAAAAGGGCTTCATAATGTTGAAAGAAATTCTAACTTCTGACAATTATTGGCGAAGATACATCCGTTTGAATTTGGAAACAGAAACTTAAAACGTCAATTTCTCGGAAATGACTTCGAGACTACATATTTTCAGCTTTTGATGCAGAATCAAAATATATAAAAAGGGCTTCATAATGTTGAAAGAAATTCTAACTTCTGACAATTATTGGCGAAGATACATCCGTTTGAATTTGGAAACAGAAACTTAAAACGTCAATTTCTCGAAATGACTTCGAGACTACATATTTTCAGCTTTTGATGCAGAATCAAAATATATAAAAAGGGCTTCATAATGTTGAAAGAAATTCTAACTTCTGACAATTATTGGCGAAGATACATCCGTTTGAATTTGGAAACAGAAACTTAAAACGTCAATTTCTCGAAATGACTTCCGAGACAACATATTTTCAGCTTTTGATGTAGAATAAAAATATATAAAAAGGACATTCATAATGTTAAAAGAAATTCTAACTTCTGACAATTATTGGCGAAGATAC